>NC_083588.1:40790706-41090706 GCF_027579695.1 Neoarius graeffei
GCAGAAGATGAGATTAGCTGCTTGGTGTTTGGCTCTGGTCACTGATGAGGAGAAACAATGAGCAAGTACATTTGTTACTTTGTGACTTTGTTGTTAGACTTCTCCACTTTTAGTGCCTAAGTGAGCCAATGTTTACAACAACCAATCACTGATCACCATTGATCCCAAAGGACCAATAACTTATCATTATTGGTCCCAATGACCAATTGCTGATCATCATTTTCCCCAACAACAAGTCAGTGATCTCTATTGTTCCCAACAGCCAATTGCTACTCAGCATTATTTCCAATGACCAATCCAAGATCATTGTTGTTCCCAATGACCAATCCAAGATCATTGTTGTTCCCAAGGACCAATCCAAGATCACTGTTGTTCCCAAGGACCAAGATCGTTGTTGTTCCCAATGACCTTATCAGCATGCTTCCATCTTTGAGAGATGATGATGTAGCATCCTCATTTTCTCTTGGCAAAACTTATCTGCACCTGCATGAGTGGCTGTATTGAGGTATTTCACCTGACGTCACAGGGTCACGTGACGCCCCGGTGTCCGCCATTTTGAACGTCAAGCTAGCTAATGTCAACAACAGTAGCTAGTATGTTACTGTAGCAATGTTTACGTTCAGTCATTTGGATGACTGTTAAAACCTTTCAGTCTCGAGTTTTTCCTTTACTGGATTTACTAGTTTACTGAGCTAGCGCGCGCTGGCCGCCGGCCGGCTAGCGCGCGCTAGCTCCCAGCTTGCCCGAGCGCGCTAGCTCAGTAAACTAGTAAATCCAGTAAAAGAAAAACTTGAGACTGAAAGGTTTTAACAGTCATCCAAATGACTGAACGTAAACATTGCTACAGTAACATACCAGCTACTGTTGTTGACATTAGCTAGTGCTAACAGCTAGCTGCTAGTGCACTGCTACAACTACACCGACCCTAATAATACAGTTCTTGGTCATTGCCTGGTAACAGCAAATTTATAATGTGCCATGTCTCAACAGACTAAGAAGTTATTTCAATGACATTTAATAACATTTTGTTTATCCTGAGGACCGAAAGGGGCGGCACGGTGGTGTAGTGGTTAGCGCTGTCGCCTCACAGCAAGAAGGTCCTGGGTTCGAGCCCCGGGGCCGGCGAGGGCCTTTCTGTGTGGAGTTTGCATGTTCTCCCTGTGTCCGCGTGGGTTTCCTCCGGGTGCTCCGGTTTCCCCCACAGTCCAAAGACATGCAGGTTAGGTTAACTGGTGACTCTAAATTGACCATAGGTGTGAATGTGAGTGTGAATGGTTGTCTGTGTCTATGTGTCAGCCCTGTGATGACCTGGCGACTTGTCCAGGGTGTACCCCGCCTTTCGCCCGTAGTCAGCTGGGATAGGCTCCAGCTTGCCTGCGACCCTGTAGAAGGATAAAGCGGCTAGAGATAATGAGATGAGATGAGGACCGAAAGTAAATGAAAATGTGAACAAACCTTAGCTGTAATAAGATGGCGACCACCGGCTCCAGGGACGACCCGCTGATGTAGGCATGTTACCCAGCCTGACACAAAATATTTTTAGGCATCCAAACTCTTATACGCTTTCAGATCAATACCTGTGTATGGCGATGGGTTTTTAACGACATAGGTATACAGATCATGTGGGCCGAAGTCAGGTAAAGATGAGGGCTTCGTGTACTTCCGTACGTCAGTGAACAATCCTGGTGGAAGCAGGTAAACGTCGTTCTCTAAGCCTGCTAACCTCAATTTTTGCAAATACCTCTCCCTCTGCTCGCCCTGTAAATGCCCTACGTCGCTGGATAGTGAAGGTGTTTTCTGCATCTCGCTCCTTTTTCTTTTATGTTTTTTGTTTGTCGCCTTCCTCGCATTCAAACTGATTCAAGCCGTGCCGTCCAAAATGGCAGCATCACATGACTTGGTCACGTGGGTGAAATACCTCAATAGACCAACTCGCGAGTGACAGTCTCTGTTGCAGTTACTGCATACGAATGTAGACACCTGTTGAGGCAGCTGTTGTTTCCTCTTTCTCCTGCCCCTCTTTTCAGCAAGGTCTTTAAACCTTGCCATCTCTGCTTTCTGCACACCCTGTCTGACAGCAAGGCTCCAGACAGAGCGGTCTTCTGCATGGCTTTCAGGGCTTTAGATTAACTTTTTTGCTCACCGGCCACTGTGGCTAGTGGTTTTCCCGAGTCACTAGCTATTCAGCCTTTTCACTAGCCACAATTTTGTTGCCAGGAAATCGCAGTTTTTTCTTCACCATGATACGTTAAAGTTCAGAAGATCTAGACTTAATTATGAATGTCAGCGTATAATGTATCTCTACAGTAGCACTCAAGTATTCAGTGCTGTTAAGGTAGCTCCCGATATGAAAACATGGAACCAATTCAGACAAAAATATAAACAGAGTATTCTGTTTATTGAACTCAAATTCAAGCCCCTTACAATATGAAATATCGTATAATATGAAAAATAACATTCAGTACAACTGAACTGATTCTAATATTAAAAGTCCAATTCAAAACATTTATCATTGAAAAACATTTGATGTTTTGATATGCAAGTATTATGTGTATTATCAAGTATTATTATGTATATTATGTATTATCTATTAATAGTGTGTGTGTGTGTGTGTGTGTGTGTGTGTGTGTGTGTGTACATGAGACATTAAATGTCCTCATTACATTCATCATCAGATGAGTCTGAATGGTTCATGAAAAATGGTCTTCGTGACCTGAGGCTTCCAGCAGGCCATACGTTGATAGCTGGGGCGGATCAACTTCTTTCCAATCACGTAAACATTTCTAAACAGCAGCTCCATCCTCTCCAGCTCAGCCGACTTCATAACAGCCAGGGACTGAAAGCAATGCTGTCCTGTAGTGAACCAGCTGTCTTCGCCTGTTTTGATGTTATAGTACCGATGTGTGCATTTGACTTTTCATGGTCCTTTATAGTTTAAAATTACTGGTGCCTGTCTTTGCCAGACATTCTACAGTCCTCGCAGTACATGGTATTTTCGGTTTTGCTATGAACTAGCCAATCTCGCCTGAACTTCCATTTGTCATTGAACTGTCTTATCTTCCTACACTGTAAAAAATGATTTGTTGTTTTAACTTAAAAAAGTTAGTACCCGGGCTGCCTTAAAATTTTGAGTTCATTGAAATTCATACAGTAAGTTAACACAATGAGGTGAACAATTTAACTTACTATATGAATTTCAATGAACTCAAAATTTTAAGGCAGCCCGGGTACTAACTTTTTAAAATTAAAACAACAAATCATTTTTTACAGTGTATTAGCGTCTTGTTCATCTCCATGGCTGCAGCCAGCTCTGAGGCCCCCGCGGTCCGGACCTCGGTCATTTTTAAGTGCTGAAAATGCATTTGTACGCTAAATATTCGACTGGATAAAAAAAATAAAGAATAACATTAAAACGTCAAAATAAAAAGTGCATTGTTAATGATGTTAAACGCTGATTCTGTTTTCTGTGTGTGTTTGGTGCGCACGGCTCTGAAACCAAGAACACAAAAGCGAATGAGCGCACAAGTCGGGGAGGAATGCAGTGCAGGAGACACGGTGTTTCCATGGTAACCATCAGCGCGCTTTCATCAAGCTGTTAAATTTACATTTTTGAAGCAGCACAGTTGTAGCCTGCCTTGTCTGTGATTTAAAAAATAAATCATTCGATAAGCCAAAGCAATAGAGGGGAAAGTTTCAACTTATGTTTGCCTTGGATAACTTTGCCTAAAACATGGTGGTGTATACTGATTTTTTTTTCCCAGAATGTTTTTTTTTGTGTAGGTGTAACGGATGCCAGATTGTTAATGTATCTTAGTTCCATAGGCTACATGGTTCGGGTATCTTTTGTCCTCATTGCTTGGGCCAGATCAAACCATTAAACAAGCTTAAATTATTCTTACTCTTGCCACATACATGATTTTTTTTAAACTGATGATAATCAGTTCAAACACCATTAAAAGTAATTTCAGGAATAGATCTCTTGTGTGATGTGTAATTCACCCCTCTCATTTAAATATGTCGAACATTTTTCGGTGCGTGCTTTGCGCATCACGGACCTCGGTGATTTTAAAATGCTGCTCCGGCCCTGCTCATCTCTGCCCCTTTTTCCCTGAGCAGCATGGTTTGAAACTCCAGCTATATGCTGCCACATAGTGTGCTTGTCAGTCGTCAGCAACTTTGTTGCTTCGTTCATTAACCGCAGGTTACCGTATCATTGATTTTATCTGAGCCATTAACAAACGTTCTAAACAATTCTAACATGTCAGAATGTTTATGCAGGTGCTCATGGGAGTTGTAGGTGCGTAATATTACATTGCAATGCGTTTATATCAGATGCCTTCAGAGAAAACTACAATTAAAATATATTGTCATACCACAGAATAAACCACCCACCAAAGTGGCTAGTGGGACTAAAGTTATTACCAGCCAAAGCCGAATTTTACCCGCATTTGGCGGGTGGGCGGGTGCTAATGTAAAGCCCTGACGGCTTTCCCATGCATTGATGTTGATACTGCATAGGTTCATGTCCTTCTTGCAGACATCTTTGTAATGCAGTCGTGGGCGTCCAATTGGTCATGAGCCCTCTACCAACTCGCCGTAAAGAAGGTCCTTGGGAATTCAGCTTCAATCCATTCTCTTTATGTGGCCAAGCCAGCAAAGGCGTCTCTCACTGAGAAGGGTGAACATGCTTGCCATGTTGGCACATTCCAGAACCTCTGTGTTTGATACTTTATCCTGCCATTGGATGTGCAGAATGTGTTGCAGACACCTCAGGTGGATCTGTTGAGTTTTTTCTCGTGGCTCTCATAGGTGGTCCATGTCTTGCTGCTGTATAGTAGTGTGTTCCCAATGACCAATCCAAGATCGTTATTGTTCCCAATGACCAACCACTGATCACCATTGTTCCCAGTGACAAATCCAAGATCATTATTGTTCCCAATGACCAACCACTGATCACCATTGTTCCCAATGACCAATCCAAGATCATTATTGCTCCCAATGACCAATCCAAAATCGTTATTGTTCCCAATGACCAACCACTGATCACCATTATTCCAAATGACCAATCCAAGATCATTATTGTTCCCAATGACCAATCAGTGACTGCTTTATACTTACTTATTGGCTATATTTACATGTATACGTAACCATTTCTTTCTTGGTTATTAGAATAGAATAGAATAGAATAGAATAGAATGCAATGCCGGCGGCACGGTGGTGTAGTGGTTAGTGCTGTCGCCTCACAGCAAGAAGGTCCTGGGTTCAAGCCCCGGGGCTGGCGAGGGCCTTTCTGTGTGGAGTTTGCATGTTCTCCCCGTGTCCGTGTGGGTTTCCTCCGGGTGCTCCGGTTTCCCCCACAGTCCAAAGACATGCAGGTTAGGTTAACTGGTGACTCTAAATTGACCGTAGGTGTGAGTGTGAATGGTTGTCTGTGTCTATGTGTCAGCCCTGTGATGACCTGGCGACTTATCCAGGGTGTACCCCGCCTTTCGCCCATAGTCAGCTGGGATAGGCTCCAGCTTGCCTGCGACCCTGTAGAAGGATGAAGCGGCTAGAGATAATGAGATGAGATGAGAATAGAATGCCTTTATTGTCACTATACACATGAACAATGAGATTAAAGCATCTCCAATAACAGTGCAAACAGTGTGGAGAGAGAGAGAGAGAGGAAGGGGGGAGGAGAAAAAAGGGGGGGTGTAAGGGGGGTAAGGTGCACAGTCTGAGGTGTATGTGTTGTGTTACACATTATGGAGTGAGGTATTGCACATATAAAGTATTGCACAGAGACAGTCACATTATAAATTATTGCACGAGAGAGTCACATTATAAGATAAAATATTACACATTATGAAGTATTGCAAGGTAAGGTAAGGTGCACAGACTTGAGGTGTATGTGCTGTGTGTAAGGTGCACAGTCCTGAGGTGTATGTGCTGTGTGTAAGGTGCACAGTCCTGAGGTGTGTGTGTTGTGTGTAAGGTGCACAGTCCTGAGGTGAATGTGTTGCATTTCACATTATGGAGTGTGGTATTGCACATTATAAAAGTACTGCTTAGAGAGTTATTTTATAAAGTACTACACATTATAAATTAGTAAAATAGTAAAATAAATAGACTATAAAGTCAGAGCATATCCGAGTTCAGGGCGGTTATGGCTTTTAGAAAGAAGCTGTTTTTTAATCGATTTGTCTTTGTCCTGATGCACCTGTAGCGCCTCCCTGAGGGCAACAGGTTGAACAGATCAAAGCCAGGGTGGGAGCTGTCCTTGATAATGTTCTTAGCTCTGCTAAGGCAGCGGGAGGTGTAAATGTCCATCAGGGAGGGGAGAGGGCAGCCAATGATCTTCTGTGCTGCCTTAACTACCCTCTGGAGCCTCTCCCTGTCTACAGCAGTGCAGCTGCCGTACCATACTGTAATACAGTACGTCAGCAGGCTCTCGATGGATGAGCGGTAGAAGGTCAGCAGCAGGTTGGGGTTTAGGTTGTACTTCCTGAGGACTCTCAGGAAGTGTAGCCGCTGCTGAGCCTTCTTAATGACTGCTGTATTTCCCACTTACTCACTATTACTGTTTCTTTTTGTCTGTGTCCTTGATAGAAATTACAGCATTTTGTAAATGCGTACAAAGCTGACATGATTTGATTTTGTAAATAGGTGAATAGTTAGTTTTGTGGTACAGTGACCAAAGCCAACTTCTTTTTATAAGAAACTAAGCAATAATCTATTGTTTTCTATTCTGAATAAAACTCTATTCTATTCTATTCTTGTCCTCAGAAAATTTTCCATCTTCATGCAACGTTTTAATATACAAATGATCGTAACAGTTCACTGACTATGCAAATTAATCTGTGATGTCATCTGCCAGCTTGTAGAAACTTTTTGAGCATGCATGAGCTATTTTCCTCTGAAAGGAGTTGGCAGCATTGTTTCTGTGCAAACATAGTCACATATTGAGGAGTCCCTTGTTAAGAGAGCAGCGTTTCCAGCTATCCATCATACACATTTATAACGTGGGGAAAAAAGTAGTAAACCTACCTTTATCACTTGAATTAATGTAGTACTTGTGTTCCTCTGCTGACCTGGAGTAATTCCAGTCCACAAGTAAAAGAACTTTGTTTAGCTCTGGTTTATAGTGGTATTGGAGCACCTAGACTCCTGGCACACAACTCAAAATATCAGTCAGAAAATGTGAAACTGGCTAAGGAAGCATTATTAACTTCAGTAATTTAAAAACACTCCCAATTTTTTTTTTACCAATTGGGTTCCTTATCTTGTATTTTCTATTGACTCTCTTTCCCATTGCCTATTGTGTGAGATGAGGAGGTTAGAAAATGATTTAAAAACAAACGTCTTGCTATTACCGTTATGCCCACAGCATCACGGCCATGCCGCAAACAGAGTTAGTAATACACCGACTGTTCTGGTGACTCATGTTGCCATATGATGCGGTGACACATAGTTAGCTTGACTAATCACATGTTTATCAGTTATTCAATAATACAACAAAATAATGTCCACCCGTCACAATAAATAGCCAACATTGCTTTCTTGCTTAAAACATATACAGTATAATCAGGAGTTTTAAACAATCCTACTGTACAAATCTAGATTTGATGTGTGATTTGTTCATATTTTTGCTTTATCTCCAGGTATGTGTACTTAAATTATGTCTAGTGGGGTGTCTTGCTTTGTAAGCTGTATGAGTTACTGAGCCTTTTCACCCAGAGATTTAAGACCCTTATCAGTTATGTAATACATAGTATCTATGTAGTATGAATAGCTATAGCTTGAATCATTAAAAAAAAACATTATATCACCTGTCAGAGACCAAACTAATGTCTATTCATACCTTATCAGCCACCTCCAGACTTATACTGAAAGGAAAAGAAGGAGAGGCAATGGAGATAATAGAAGAAGAAGAAGAAGAAGAAGAAGAAGAAGAAGAAGAAGAAGAAGAGAAGAACATAGACATTCGAAAATGCAAAAGAGTTTAAAACAATGTAGACAAAAATCACCTTAAAAAAATGCATTTTCCTAGTTGTTTTGACGAACCATTGAATACCAAGAGAAATCATCTCAAAAGATTATTTTATATATTGTAGTATTATGGTTGGACTGCTGCTGCAGTTTAATGCCATTTAAAACTGCAGTGTATTTTTTTGTTATTAATATTATCACAGTCAGAGATATTGGGTCAGATTTATCAAGAGTTTTTAAATATATAAGTGCAGGACCTGGTTTTCCTGAACTGAAATACGCCTCTCTTGTACACATGTCTCAATCACAAGTTGTTGGGTTTTGGGTTGTTTTTTTTTTTTAAGGTTTACGTGAAAAGAGAGAAAATTGCACTTAAAGATTCCATTCTAACTTTAGTACAGAAGTATCGCAGACATCTTGACAACAGGTATCTGATTACTGAATTAGGCTTATGACCCTTTCTACATTTTCCAAAAACTTGATCAAAGCAAAAGATTCACTGTATGAGGCAGAGGTGGGAAGTAAAGAAGTACTTTGTTACTGTATTTAAGTAGAGTTTTCAGGTATTTATTTTTCTGACAGGCGGCACGGTGGTGTAGTGGTTAGCGCTGTCGCCTCACAGCAAGAAGGTCCGGGTTCAAGCCCCGTGGCCGGCGAGGGCCTTTCTGTGCGGAGTTTGCATGTTCTCCCCGTGTCCGCGTGGGTTTCCTCCGGGTGCTCCGGTTTTCCCCACAGTCCAAAGACATGCAGGTTAGGTTAACTGGTGACTCTAAATTGACCGTAGGTGTGAATGTGAGTGTGAATGGTTGTCTGTGTCTATGTGTCAGCCCTGTGATGACCTGGCGACTTGTCCAGGGTGTACCCCGCCTTTCGCCCGTAGTCAGCTGGGATAGGCTCCAGCTTGCCTGCGACCCTGTAGGACAGGATAAAGCGGCTAGAGATAATGAGATGAGATTTTTCTGACAACTTCTACTTCCTACATTTTAACACAAATATCTGTACTTTCTACTCATATTTTCAAAAAGCTTGTTACTTTTGTTTCAATGCATTTGAGGGAAATTGTCGATTATTTTATTTTGCATCATTGTACACCTTCCGGGCGGCACAGTGGTGTAGTGGTTAGCACTGTCGCCTCACAGCAAGAAGGTCCTGGGTTCTGTGTAGTTTGCATGTTCTCCCAGTGTCCGCGTGGGTTTCCTCCGGGTGCTCCGGTTTCCCCCACAGTCCAAAGACATGCAGGTTAGGTTAATTGGTGGCTCTAAACTGACCGTAGGTGTGAATGTGAGTGGGAATGGTTGTTTGTCTCTGTGTGTGTCAGCCCTGCGATAACCTGGCGACTTGTCCAGGGTGTACCCCGCCTTTCGCCCGTAGTCAGCTGGGATAGGCTCCAGCTTGCCTGTGACCCTGTAGAACAGGATAAGCGGCTATAGATAATGGATGGATGGATGGATGGATGGATGGATGGATGGATGGATGGATGGATGGACACCTTCCCAACATCAAGACTGAAATGGATGGGACAAAGACACTGATTACACCAACCCAATCTGGCAACATTACATTGCAGCAACCCTGAACTCTGAATTAGGACATGAGCTGAGTTCAAATTCAGCAAAATAAAGCAAAGCTTTTTGTGTAAATATACCAAACTGTTCGATTTAAATACCTAACGCTTTAGCTATATGTGATGTACAATCTTCAAACAAGTCATTAACAAGCATGTAAGGAGCCTAGTAAGGTAATGATAGCTATAAGCTAATGTTACATACAGCTGGGTTGTCGTTTAGGATGTTATACACTGTCTTGAAAAAGTATTCATCTCCCTTGGTGTTTGTCCTGTTTTGTCGCATTACAATTTGGAATTAAAATGAATTTTGGGGGGGGTTAGAACCATTTGATTTACACAACATGCCTACAACTTTAAAGGTGCAAATTGTTGCTTTATTGTGACACAAACAATAATTAAGATGAAAAAAAAACAGAAATCTGGCGTGTGCGTAGGTATTCACCCCCTTTCGTATGAAACCCCTAAATAAGAGCTGGTCCAACCAATTCACTTCATAAGTCACATAATTAGTTGATTAAGATCCACCTGTGTGCAATCAAAGTGTCACATGATCTGTCACATGATGTCTGTATAAATCAACCTGTTCTGGAAGGACCCTGACTCTGCAACACTACTAAGCAACAACATGAAAACTAAGGAGCCTCCAAACAGGTCAGAGACAAAGTTGTGGAGAAGTATAGATCAGGGTTGGGTTATAAAAAAAATATCCCAAACTTTGAATATCCCAGGGAGCGCCATTAAATCCATTATAGCAAAATGGAAAGAATATGTCACCACTACAAACCTGACAAGAGAAGGCCACCTGCCCAAACTCACAGACCGGGCAAGGAGGGCATTAATCAGAGATGCAACAAAGACACCAAAGATAACACTGAAGGAGCTGCAAAGATCCACAGCGGAGATGGGAGTATCTGTCCATAGGACCACTTTAAGCCGGACACTTCACAGAGTGGGGCTTTATGGAAGAGTGGCCAGAAAAAAAAGTCATTGCTTAAAAAAAGCACATTTGGAGTTTGCCCAGCAGCATGTGGCAGACTCCCCAAACACATGGAAGAAGATTCTCTGGTCAGATTAGACTAAAATTGATCTTTTTGGCCATCATGGGAAATGCCATGTGAGGTGCAAACCCAGCACTCTGAGAACACCATTCCTACAGTGAAGCATGGTGGTGGCAGCATCATGTTGTGGGGATGTTTTTCATCTGCAGGGACAGGAAAGCCAGTCAGGACTGAAGGAAAGATGGATGGCACTAAATACAGGGTAATTCTGGAGGAAAACCTGTTTGAGTCAGCCAGTGGTTTGAGACTGGGACAAAGGTTCACATTCCAGCAGGACAGTGACCCTAAACATACTGCTAAAGCTACACTGGAGTGATTTAAAGGGAAACATTTAAATGTCTTGGAATGGCCTAATCAAAGCCCAGACCTCAATCCAACTGAGAATCTGTGGCATAAATTGAAGATTGCTGTACACCAACGCAACCCATCTAACTTGAAGGAATTAGAGCAGTTTTGCCTTGAGGAATGGGCAAAAATCCCAGTGTTTAGATGTGCTAAGCTAATAGAGACATACCCCAAGAGACTTGCAGCTGTAATTGCAAGAAAAGGTGGCTCTACGAAGTATTGGCTTGGGTGTGTGTGAATACCTATGCACACTCCAGATTTCTGATTTTCATCTTAATTATTGTTTGTGTCACAATAAAACAACAATTTTCACGTTTGAAGTTGTAAGTATGTTGTGTAAATCAAATGGTGCTAACCCCCAAAAATCCATTTTAATTCTAGCTTGTAATGCGACAAAACAGGACAAACACCAAGGGGGATGAAAATTTTTGCTAGTCAATCAACTGCACATGCAAGTGGATTATTTATTTTTCACAAAGTACTTTGTAATTAAAATAGTTCCAAATCATATACTGTATTATTTAATAATTAATTGAAGAAAGTTCAATTAGATTAAATGTAGATTAATCTAAGGTAGATTAAAGGCATGATTAAATAAAAACATTTCCATGTCATTTTGGTATTTATGCTAGCCGCTTTATCCTGTTCTACAGGGTCGCAGGCAAGCTGGAGCCTATCCCAGCTGACTACGGGCGAAAGGCGGGGTACACCCTGGACAAGTTGCCAGGTCATCACAGGGCTGACACATAGACACAGACAACCATTCACACTCACATTCACACCTACGGTCAGTTTAGAGTCACCAGTTAGCCTAACCTGCATGTCTTTGAACTGTAGGGGAAACCGGAGCACCCGGAGGAAACCCACACGGACACAGGGAGAACATGCAAACTCCGCACAGAAAGGCCCTCGCCAGACCCGGGGCTCGAACCCAGACCTTCTTGCTGTGAGGCGACAGCGCTAACCACTACACCACCGTGCCGCCATGTCATAAGGCATCTCAGATATTTTATACATCAAGCTTTAACCTTTGAAAAAATTACAGCTTCACTACAGCCTTAGGGTAGTGAGCTAGCCAGCTGTCATTAAATCCCTATACGTTAAACCCAGTCATTTTAATAGTACCAAAACTGGACATTTAAGGATTGAAAAATGTCACCTGACCTATTCCCAAAGTTCATTTGTTCAGTATTGGTGAGTCTATGTCCACCGTATCCTCAGATTCCTGTTCTTGGCTTACTGAGATTCTTTTCTGCTCACCATGTGTGTAAAGAGTGGCTATTTGAATTACTGTAGACTTCTTGTCAACTCAAGTCAGTCTGGCCATTCTCCTCTGACCTCTCTCACGAGCAAGAGATTTCCACCCACAGAACTTTCACCCACTGTTTTTAAGATCTTTTGTTAAAATGAGGAGATCGAGAGCACCAGTGATCATTAGATAAATTGTAAAGTTGTGCATTCTACAGGCTGTAGGTCCATGTTTTATGTTACACAAAAAACAGAGATTCCACATTGCATAATCCCTTCAAGTTCCCTCCGTCTCTTCCTCTAAATGTTTCTCTGTTTACATTTGGTGAAAGATCTGGCACATACTGTTATGTGGGAACAAAGCAGAGCTCTTTTATCCATGAGAGGGCTATTCTGCACTGTACTAATTTTTCATTCCACTTTATCAGAAAACCAGTGAGTCATTAGGTATACTGCTGGCATGAGACTCATTTGCCTGCCGTGCTAACCACTACACCATAAGGAAGCTAGATAAATTGATAATCTAGCTTCCTGGGTCTGTCTCAGAAACTGGGTACTGTGGGGGTACCCCACTAAATATACTCAGTCAATAAACTATACGGTTTTGAATGGTGATGTTGGTTTTAATTTGAAATAAAATGATGAAAGAAATTATACAGATAAAACTAAATCTTTGATGTGAATACTCTCTTCAGAATTTGGCAAAAATTCTGCAAATTTGTGGAAAAATGGCGGTTTGATCTGGGACATGATAAACGGTTGACTACATTGCATTCCCTTAAAAAGGTTGTAGTCCACTGAAAAGTCTACAGTTATCACTAATTGTATTTTAAGTTGTAACTTTATACACCTAAGTATTGGTGCACTCACAGAATAATCATAACCGTCATAAAACATCATGCAAAATATTTGATCACCGTTGTAACTCCATTTTCCGCATACCCAAAACCAATACGATCGTGTGTTTTGATCTAAACGGAAAGCCTCAGGGTCGAGGTCACTACCTCAGATGTTGTAGTAACTTAAAATCACTACGCCATATAAAAATTTAGTTATAAATCTGCGATTCTGTTTTTTAAAACGAAAGCTGAAAGTTGGGTATAGAATATGTGTCTTACAGAATATGTTACGATGGTAGCTGGTCTTGTATGAATTTCTGAGCTATAAAATGAGTTGTGGTCTATTTTTTACCGTAGCGTGTTATTTGTGTGCGGGGAAGGACCCACATTAACAATTTGCATGTGTAGAATGGAATTTTCCACTCCAACAGTTAGAAGTTGATCATGCTTCCATTTGCAGGCTTTCTGTTACGCGGGTGATCTGTTCGGACGTTATCACTGAAACGGTGAGTTTTGACAGTTTTATTTTGTTTTAGTCTTGCAGTATAAGGCAATAGAATGTTTCTTTTTCATCTTACTTTCATATTTCGTAGTGTTTGCGTATTTTTGGCCAATATTTTGCAACCATGGTCAATTTAGATCGAACTTTTGATAGAATCTACGGCCAGTCATTTTGCCCCGCCTCGCGCTCCGTCCAGTGCAGTAGTGATGTCCCATTGCTCACGCGCCACAGCAGAGACCCGCGCGACCTTCAGCCGGTACAGTCGCTGTTCTTTTACCACCGCCGTTATTCTTATCTTTCCTGTGTGTTCTTGATTTTTCCATTGTGTCCTATTTCGCCATATCAAATACCCAAAATGTATCATATTATTCATATTTAAGTGAATAATCAATTCAGTCATCATAACTTGGCATTTTTAACCCAAGCAATCAAAAAGAGGAAATTTATTCAATCTTTTCACTCATCTGTGAAGGAGGGGCTTTAATTCTTCATGATGGAGTTATTTTACATGAAAATCAATTTTGCAAAAGCATTTGAATTGTAATAAAAAAAAAATTCCACAGTGGAAGCCAGATAAAGCAAGATACTATCTTTATTCTTATTAAACATGACAAAAGAACCATTGAGTGTTAGGTAAATGCAAAAAAAAAAGTAAAATTAGAACATTTATTTTTTGACCATAACGTCCCAAATGAGAGCCCAGTTTCTGAGACGGACCCATATACAAGTGAAGTGCAAATTTGAAATAATTGAATATTTTGAATGCATATAACAGTGTGCTTTGTTATTTTAGTGAATGTTTCCGGTTGAGAGTACGCTGTGCGCATTTTGGCTGCCACTTCTCACTGGGGCTTTTTATTTTTCTATTTTTCCCCCTTTGTTTTTGTGTTTGTTTGTTCTTTGTATGAGTGTTCTATCCGCTGATTGTGATGTAGCTCCGGACCCAGTTTTGGGTGTCGGTTTCCTTCAGGCCTTGGTCCACCATGGGTGATGCCTGTGCTCCTCGCTATGGACTGCAGTGAGCTCGTTGCTCATTTAACATCGTGGTTGTCCAGCACTTTGTGAGATGGTGCTTTTGTGCTTGGTGCGGTGCTCTGAGTGATGTTGCCTGGTGGCATCGCGGCGGCTGTGCAGGTGGTTTGGGACATACCAGCGCTCTGTGTGGCAGTGCTTCTGTGCTCAATTTGTGGATCCATGGCACTGTATTCCGAGCGATGTTGCCCGGTGGAGTCGCGGCAGCTGTGCAGTCAGTGTGGGACATACCTTCATGCACCTTTTGATGGGACTGTGGGTAGCTATGCCATTGGAATTACATCCTGAGCCTCGTTTGGTAGACTTTTTTTTTTTGTAATTGTAAAGCGACTTTGAGTGTGAGAAAGGTGCTATATACTGTAAGTTGAACTTATTCCATCCATCCATCCATTCATCCATCCATCCATTATCTGTCACCGCTTATCCTGGGTCGCAGGCAAGCTGGAGCCTATCCCAGCTGACTATGGGCGAGAGGCGGGGTACACCCTGGACAAGTCGCCAGGTCATCTCAGGGCTGACCCATAGACACAAACAACTATTCCCTCTCACGTTCACACCTACGGTAAATTTATAGCCACCAGTTAGCCTAACCTGCATGCCTTTGGACTGTGGGGGAAACCAGAGCACCCGGAAGAAACCCATGCAGATACGGGGAGAACATGCAAACTCCACACAGAAAGGCCCTTGTTGGCCGCTGGGCTTGAACCCAGGACCTTCTTGCTGTGAGGCGACAGCGCTAACCACTACACCACGTGCTGCCTGAGCTTATTATTTATTATTATTATTATTAGTGCCTTGATAATCAGATGGGACCCTGACACATGGTTACATATTACTGTTAATGACAAAACTAGGAAGAGAGTACAGTATGTACATAAACTAAGTATGTAAAGTAAAGTAAGTATCATTCACTGGAGACATACTGTACTGTTGATAATTGTCAGAAGAGGTGAACATTGGATACACAGATTTTGAAGTGTAGGAAAATTCTGTATTAAGAACTAAGACACACTGTGTCGCTCTCCCAAGACAATACACTACACTCTAATCATAAATACTTTCTCGACTGGCATTATCCGTGAAGAACAAGTCACATGAAATGAATGGATTGTTATTACAACTTGACTCTCCATGGGTTCACACCATCTCATGGTAGCTGTCAGACATTATGACTGCTCTCCCAAGACAACAAATTACACTCTAATCATAAAAGCTTTCTAGACTGTAGAAATGGGCATTTACAGGTGAGTAGCTGTTTTTTTTATAACCATTCCCTGACTTATGAAGGTCAAAACACTTCTTTGTCATTTGGTTTGTGTGTTTTCTTATCTTTCCCATGTTGATGGATGACTAAGGGAATTTGGCCTCTGTGTCACCTCATATTTGTGCCCCAGTTAATCAGGAAGTCATGGATTACAGCTTGAAAGCTCCTACACACTCCAAGAACTCAAAAAATGTACAATTTAAATTGGAAACATGCTTCGGTGATATTGTGTTTGCTATAAGTTCCAGGGATGCCAATAATAGTGGTGCATGTGTTTTGGTTTAAAATAATTATTTCTTGATGAGGGATTTGATTTTCTCTGAATAAATTTATTTCAATAAAAGGTTGGATTCTTTTCGCTTTTTCAGGGTGAAGCTACTTCACCAAAAGGTGGATTTTTTTTCTATCCCTTTTTACTAATCTTTACAAGAGGGGGACAATAATCATAGAGGGCTCTGTATATTTCGCTATATTTGGTAGGGATTAAGCAAGTGTTGTCGGTGGGCATTGATACGTACCTTTAGAAATGTTAAAATATGAGCCTATGTAGGCTTGGGATTAGAATACTTGTATGTTACACAAGTACATGTACTGTAACACAATGCTATTTCTATTGTAGCTGTACAAACTGATACAGTGCTACAGATATTGATATTTTTTCTTACTTTCTTATCAGTAGTGGTTTGGCACATTCACAGCTCCCAAAATCTCATCTCATCTCATTATCTCTAGCCGCTTTATCCTGTTCTACAGGGTCGCAGGCAAGCTGGAGCCTATCCCAGCTGACTACGGGCGAAAGGCGGGGTACACCCTGGACAAGTCGCCAGGTCATCACAGGGCTGACACATAGACACAGACAACCATTCACACTCACATTCACACCTACGGTCAATTTAGAGTCACCAGTTAACCTAACCTGCATGTCTTTGGACTGTGGGGGAAACCGGAGCACCCGGAGGAAACCCATGCGGACACGGGGAGAACATGAAAACTCCGCACAGAAAGGCCCTCGCCGGCCACGGGGCTCGAACCCGGACCTTCTTGCTGTGAGGCGACAGCGCTAACCACTACACCACCGTGCCACCCAGCTCCCAAAATGATGTGGTATTTGGTAGGGTCACCCCCCCCCCAAAAAAAAAAAACATTATTAGAGGTTAAATCAGAAAGTCTGCTGCCTTTAGCATTGTTTTCCTTCTGCTCCACATGCAGGCCATTTCATAAGCATTCATGAAAAAAAAAAAAGCATGGTTGCTTCCTTCTTATCGATTGTGCATTTTTATTGTGTGCACCCAGTAGGCGTTAATGACCCGACAATATGACAGTGAATATGAGTTCATGTACCTTCCAGGGAAATTCATAGTGTAATGAAAGTTTGCTTGATTACAGCAACAGTAACAGTATCAGTAATGCGACAGTAATTGTCAAGAACAGTAATTCGACCATATTTGCGAGGGTCAACTGTAAAGTGTGATGCTGATCACCTCTTGACAGATTGATATTTTGTCTATTCAAAGCCAGTTTTAAGGACACAATGAAATACTAGTAAAATCTATGACTCGGTAGGAGTAGGGCAGTCGCAGGGAAAAAGAGAAATCTGTGGGCACGCTCCTCTACTTAGATTACATCGCAGAGCCTTGCGTTTCCCAAAAACACGTGAAATAGTGCCTCCTAGAGTCACACAATATGATGGCTGAAGATTATGGTGAAAATTCATACACTAACTGTAACAGGAAAACTGGAGAGTGTTAGTATTAATAACAGTACAAGTATGCAATTTGAGATACAATGCTAGTTTGTTTATTGGAGGTAAATAGATGGGGAAATTTGTCAATCTTTATAGCTGAACTACAGTACAGTAACTTTTGAACTCCAGTCAAAAGTTTGGACACGCCTTCTAATTGAATGGATTTTGATTATATTTATTAATTAAAAGACACTTCACATATTAGATGAATGATGGACGTTGTTTCTCTTTACTTACAGTGGTGCTTGAAAGTTTGTGAACCCTTTAGAATGTTCTATATTTCTGCATAAATAGGACCTAAAACATCATCAGATTTTCACACAAGTCCTAAAAGTAGATAAAGAGAACCCAGTTAAACAAATGAGACAAAAATATTATACTTGGTCATTTATTTATTGAGGAAAATGATCCAATATTACATATCTGTGAGTGGCAAAAGTATGTGAACCTTTAGGATTAGCAGTTAATTTGAAGGTGGAATTAGTGTCAGGTGATTTCAATCAATGGGACGACAATCAGGTGTGAGTGGGCATCCTGTTTTATTTAAAGAACAGGGATCTATCAAAGTCTGATCTTCACAACACATGTTTGTGGAAGTGTATCATGGCACGAACAAAGGAGATTTCTGAGGACCTCAGAAAAAGTGTTGTTGATGCTCATCAGGCTGGAAAAGGTTACAAAACCATCTCTAAAGAGTTTGGACTCCACCAATCTACAGTCAGACAGATTGCGTACAAATGGAGGAAATTCAAGACCATTGTTACCCTCCCCAGGAGTGGTCGACCAACAAAGATCACTCCAAGAGCAAGATGTGTAATAGTCGGCGAGGTCACAAAGGACCCCAGGGTAACTTCTAAGCAACTGAAAGCCTCTCTTACATTGGCTAATGTTAATGTTCATGAGTCCACCATCAGGAGAACAGCGAACAACAATGGTGTGCATGGCAGGGTTGCAAGGAGAAAGCCACTGCTCTCCAAAAAGAACATTGCTGCTCGTCTGCAGTTTGCTAAAGATCACGTGGACAAGCCAGAAGGCTATTGGAAAAATGTTTTGTGGACGGATGAGACCAAAATAGAACTTTTTGGTTTAAATGAGAAGCGTTATGTTTGGAGAAAGGAAAACACTGCATTCCAGCATAAGAACCTTATCCCATCTGTGAAACATGGTGGTGGTAGTATCATGGTTTGGGCCTGTTTTGCTGCATCTGGGCCAGGAGGGCTTGCCATCATTGATGGAACAATGAATTCTGAATTATACCAGCGAATTCTAAAGGAAAATGTCAGGACATCTGTCCATGAACTGACTCTCAAGAGAAGGTGGGTCATGCAGCAAAACAACGACCCTAAGCACACAAGTCGTTCTACCAAAGAATGGTTAAAGGAGAATAAAGTTAGTATTTTGGAATGGCCAAGTCAAAGTCCTGACCTTAATCCCATGGAAATGTTGTGGAAGAACCTGAAGCGAGCAGTTCATGTGAGGAAACCCACCAACATCCCAGAGTTGAAGCTGTTCTGTACGGAGGAATGGGCTAAAATTCCTCCAAGCCGGTGTGCAGGACTGATCAACAGTTACCGGAAATGTTTAGTTGCAGTTATTGCTGCACAAGGGGGTTACACCAGATACAAAGTTTCACATACTTTTGTCACTTACAGATATGTAATATTGGATCATTTTCCTCAATAAATAAATGACCAAGTATAATATTTTTGTCTCATTTGTTTAACTGGGTTCTCTTTATCTACTTTTAGGACTTGTGTGAAAATCTGATGATGTTTTAGGTCATATTTATGCAGAAATATAGAAAATTCTAAAGGGTTCGCAAACTTTCAAGCACCACTGTAGTTGAGCGGTTCTTGATATAATATGGATTACTATATTGTAGGTGTGGAATAGGGCTATTTAATGTATTTTTATTATCTAAAATATGAATCTAAAATATTAAACATACTTTGTTTTTTAACACTTTTTTTTGTTTACCACATGTTCCATATGTTATTTCATATTTTTGATGTCTTCAGTATTGTTCTACAGTGTAGAAAACATTCACAATACAGAAAAACCTATGAATGAGTAGGTGTGTCCAAACTTTGGACTGGTACTATAAATGTCAGGATAGTGGAAAAAAGTAAAAAATACCATGTACCCGTTTAATTTAAACCTGGCTTGTCTGAATGTGACTACCAGAAACTATTCGTTGCTCTGTTTGTTGGTCTCCTAGCCAAATCCATTGCTCAGCTTCGATATATTCAAAACTCTGCAGCCAGAGTCCTCACCCACACTAAACGCTCAGCACATATCACCCCCATCCTCCAGAACCTCCACTGGCTCCCTGTTCTATATCGCATTCAATATAAAATGCTTTCGTTTACGTTTAAAGCAGGGCAGCATGGTGGTGTAGTGGTGAGCACTGTTGCTTCACAGCAAGTAGTTTCTAGGTTCGAGCCCAGTGGTTGACAGGGGCCTTTCTGTGTGGAGTTTACATGTTCTCCCCATGGGTTTCCTCTGGGTGCTCCGGTTTCCCCCTTGACATGCAGGTTAGGCTAATTGGTTGCTCTAAATGACTGTAGGTGTGAATCACACACAATTTAGAGCCACCAATTAGCCTAACCTGCATGTCTTTGGATTGTGGGGGAAACCAGAGCACCTGGAGGAAACCCACACAGACACGGGGAGAACATGCAAACTCCACACAAAAAGGCCACTGGGTTTGAACCCAGAACATTCTTGCTATGAGGCAACAATGCTAACCACTACACCACCATACTGCCTCAATGGACACCTTGTATGCTAATACATATGGACGATAAAAAAAAAAAAAACATCAATGGAAATAAACCAACCACCCTCCATAAAAGCATTCTTTGTTCGTGAGTTGAGATCAGCGGTCTACTGTATATAATATTATGGCACTGTCTGAATTGTTTTTATTTTTATTAAAAGCTTAGCATGTGACCTCTGCTACTCTTGTCTAAAAATGACCAACGAGCCATCAAAGGATTACAAATAACTTGTGGGACAAATATGGTAATGGAACTGACAAAATGTTTAATAAAAAATGAATGTTAATGTATTGAAAAATAACCTTACTCTTTCAAGCTTAGTTTGAAGAATGTTTTGTTTATGCCACCCCATTTTCTGTACAAGTTCTGATTGCACATGCAAGCATCTCATCTCATCTCATCTCATTATCTGTAGCCGCTTTATCCTGTTCTACAGGGTCGCAGGCAAGCTGGAGCCTATCCCAGCTGACTACGGGCGAAAGGCGGGGTACACCCTGGACAAGTCGCCAGGTCATCACAGGGCTGACACATAGACACAGACAACCATTCACACTCACATTCACACCTACGGTCAATTTAGAGTCACCAGTTAACCTAACCTGCATGTCTTTGGACTGTGGGGGAAACCGGAGCACCCGGAGGAAACCCACACGGACACGGGGAGAACATGCAAACTCTGCACAGAAAGGCCCTCGTTTGCCACGCTGCTCGAACCTGGACTTTCTTGCTGTGAGGCGACAGTGCCAACCACTACACCACCATGTCGCCCCTGATGCAAGCATTATGTAGTAATTTTCATTAACCACAGGTCTATCATGAGTGGATTTTCACTATATATCCTGACATGGTGGGGCGGCACGGTGGTGTAGTGGTTAGCGCTGTCGCCTCACAGCAAGAAGGTCCGGGTTCGAGCCCCGGGGCCGGTGAGGGCCTTTCTGTGCGGAGTTTGCATGTTCTCCCCGTGTCCGTGTGGGTTTCCTCCGGGTGCTCCAGTTTCCCCCACAGTCCAAAGACATGCAGGTTAGGTTAACTGGTGACTCTAAATTGACCGTAGGTGTGAATGTGAGTGCGAATGGTTGTCTGTGTCTATGTGTCGGCCCTGTGATGACCTGGCGACTTGTCCAGGGTGTACCCCGCCTTTCACCCGTAGTCAGCTGGGATAGGCTCCAGCTTGCCTGCGACCCTGTAGAAGGATAAAGCGGCTAGAGATAATGAGATGAGATGAGATGAGATTCTAACAATTTCCCATTGTTAATAATGGGATTAATAATCGTAAAAGACTGCCGACATCAGACAGTGTAAAATCTTAAGAAAGACACTAGAACTTGAATTAAGACTGTCTTATTCTAAAAACTACACACACAACATCAGGCATCAGGTCCTTCCATCTACATATACCTTACTGATTTGACTGTCGAAAACAAAACCTGCCATTTCAGCTACTATCTCTGAAATGAGCGATAAACACGGGCCATTGTTCTTGAAAATTCGAGCAGTAATTGTCAAAATGCATCCTGCTCTCAGAACGGAAACATCATAAGGGACTTAAGTAGCCTGAAGGTTTGAGTCGAAGCATTACTCAAGTCTAGAGTAATGTATTACATATGTAGTGCTATGTGCTGGGCCTCTGTAAGGGGAAATGTGACAAAAGAAATGAAATATTGTAGATGGCAATAATTAAACACACTTGAATGAGTTGAAACGAGCATGGAAAGAATAAAAGGCTATACTATGTCTTGTGGAGACTAATGGATATGGCTATAAACAACCTAGATTTTACTTGACGTTACATTTCTTTCTTTTTTTTTTTAAGATAACCAAGGGTATTATTTAAGACACAACAGCTGAGGCATAAACATAGGAGTAGATGGTTCGGACTTAATAAGCTGTATGGTCGTGAAGACAGGGTTTTGAAGAATTTCACAGAAAATTCAGTTGTTTGTTTGGGTTGTGCTGATTTAATTATGTGCATGGAACATGAAAGACACCGTAAACTCAGAAGGGGTTGAGTACACTATGCACTTCAACCCAAGACTGTGAAATTTCCGTCCATATGTTTAAATTAGGCAGGGAGTCAAATGTATACGCTGATCGTATGTTAAATCACAAGTATCTTGTTTTCCCAGCAAAAAAAAGATGTCAACAAAAAATCAGCAAGGCATATTAAAACACATCTTAGAGTAAAACTTCTGCAACAACTCTACTTAGAGTTGTGTACAGTAAACACAACTAATCTACCTATGAGTCATTTTATATACTATACTTCACTCAAAACTGATGAAATACTCTTACCAGGTACTCCTGTTCATCAAACAAGCCTTTGCAAGACAGAATATTCAAAGTAGAGAATTCTGCATGGGATGATTAACGTCCTATGTACCACTACTAACAGAACAGTTGGTTCGAGACCCCTTTCACTAT
The DNA here is from genome assembly GCF_027579695.1 of Neoarius graeffei. Lineage (NCBI taxonomy): Eukaryota > Metazoa > Chordata > Actinopteri > Siluriformes > Ariidae > Neoarius > Neoarius graeffei. The sequence goes on from NC_083588.1 coordinate 40,813,478, forward strand.
CACTCACTCACTCGTACAATAATAAAGTAAGTACAAAACAACCCAAATCCCAGACTCAAAATTCAAACATGTGGAAAAAATGAAGAGTCGTGAACCCTGCCCCTCTTTTTCCTGCCCATTTCCTAAAAGCAGAGGTCAGATACAAAATGCCAGGCTGTATTTGCCAAGCTTGGAAACTTTCTAAATGGCTTTGTTCATGAACTCCAGATGCAAGCGGGTTACAAGCGTTCTTCTGGACTCTGGAGACAACAGGCAGCACAGTGCATGACACCATGGAGACATAGAGAATGGAGAAATGACTCCCTCTTCAGCTAACAAGGCCAGTTTTGTGCTCCTTGCGTCAAATAGACCTTGTTTAGGGCTTCTTCCTGCCAAAGAACTCCCCCCGTAATGACAGTAGCTCAGACAAAGACAACAGCTCTGCTATTTTTACTGCTGTCTAGACCAAAGAGTTAAGGAGGAGTGATGAGTGAGGCGGACAAAGTACTGTTTTGAAAAAGCAAGCTCACACCGTAGAAACCGCCCTCTGCCTCGGCTCTGAGAGTGGCTGTGAGAGATCTGTCATGTCATATCAAAGAACAAAGTTGCATGCTTGATGTGCGCTTCCAGTTACTTCAATGCGCCCATTCACTGGGCAACCATGATGGGTTGTTCACAAATGATTCATTAGTTATGAACAGCACTTTTACATGAATTAGGACAAATGATTTCAACTTTATCATTTCGTCTCATCTCATCTCATTATCTCTAGCCGCTTTATCCTTCTACAGGGTCGCAGGCAAGCTGGAGCCTATCCCAGCTGACTACGGGCGAAAGGCGGGGTACACCCTGGACAAGTCGCCAGGTCATCACAGGGCTGACACATAGACACAGACAACCATTCACACTCACATTCACACCTACGCTCAATTTAGAGTCACCAGTCAACCTAACCTGCATGTCTTTGGACTGTGGGGGAAACCGGAGCACCCGGAGGAAACCCACGCGGACACGGGGAGAACATGCAAACTCCACACAGAAAGGCCCTCGCCGGCCCCGGGGCTCGAACCCAGGACCTTCTTGCTGTGAGGCGACAGCGCTAACCACTACACCACCGTGCCGCCGCTCAGGTTTGTATGTAATGTTATTTATTCGATATAGGGCACGTTTATGTCCAACTATCAAACATCTTCTTGTGATTCTCATGATACATGGACAAGGATTATCTTATCATTCATTAATGCACTACTCAAGAGTGCCAGATCAAACTGAAATGAACTAGGGAGATATTAATTTTTTTAACATACAACCCCGATTCCAAAAAAGTTGGGACAAAGTACAAATTGTAAATAAAAACGGAATGCAATGATGTGGAAGTTTCAAAATTCCATATTTTATTCAGAATAGAACATAGATGACATATCAAATGTTTAAACTGAGAAAATGTATCATTTAAAGAGAAAAATTAGGTGATTTTAAATTTCATGACAACAACACATCTCAAAAAAGTTGGGACAAGGCCATGTTTCCCACTGTGAGACATCCCCTTTTCTCTTTACAACAGTCTGTAAACGTCTGGGGACTGAGGAGACAAGTTGCTCAAGTTTAGGGATAGGAATGTTAACCCATTCTTGTCTAATGTAGGATTCTAGATGCTCAACTGTCTTAGGCCAAGTTTACATTAGACCGTATCTCTTTCGTTTTCTTCGCGGATGCACTGTCCGTTTACATTAAAACGCCTGGAAACGCCGAGAAATGGGAATTCGCCAGGGTCCACGTATTCAATCCAGATCGTGTCTGGTCCGGTGCTGTGTAAACATTGAGAATACGCGGATACGCTGAGCTGAGCTCTAGCTGGCGTCGTCACTGGACAACGTCACTGTGACATCCACCTTCCTGATTCGCTGGCGTTGGTCATGTGACGCGACTGCTGAAAAACGGCGCGGACTTCCGCCTTGTATCACCTTTCATTAAAGAGTATAAAAGTATGAAAATACTGCAAATACTGATGCAAATACTGCCCATTGTGTAGTTATGATTGTCTTTAGGCTTGCCATCCTTTCACTTGCAAGTGGTAAGTGACGCGCATGCCCGATATGCACTGAGATCACACACACAGCGGCTCAGTCCCGAATCACTGCTCATGCGCTTCACTCGCGCGCTCTGTGAGCTGTGCAGGGCCGGAGTGCGCACCCTCCAGAGGGCACTCGCTGTTCAGGGCGGAGTGATTTGGAGCGCAGGATGCCTGCGGAGCCGAGCGTATCCGTGTATTGGCATTGCTGTGTGCACGCGAATCGTGTATTTGCGTTGCTGTGTGCACGCGAATCATTTTAAAAATGTTAATCTGATGATCTGCTGATACGGTCTAATGTAAACCCCACCTTACGGCTTTTTTGTCGTATCTTCCATTTTATGATGCGCCAAATGTTTTCTATGGGTGAAAGATCTGGACTGCAGGCTGGCCAGTTCAGTACCCGGACCCTTCTTCTACGCAGCCATGATGCTGTAATTGATGCAGTATGTGGTTTGGCATTGTCATGTTGGAAAATGCAAGGTCTTCCCTGAAAGAGACGTTGTCTGGATGGGAGCATATGTTGCACTAGAACCTGGATATACCTTTCAGCATTGATGGTGTCTTTCCAGATGTGTAAGCTGCCCATGCCACACACACTAATGCAACCCCATACCATCAGAGATGCAGGCTTCTGAACTGAGCGCTGATAACAGCTTGGGTTGTCCTTCTCCTCTTTAGTCCGAATGACACGGCGTCCCTGATTTCCATAAAGAACTCCAAATTTTGATTCGTCTGATCACAGAACAGTTTTCCACTTTGCCACAGTCCATTTTAAATGAGCCTTGGCCCAGAGAAGACGTCTGCGCTTCTGGATCATGTTTAGATACGGCTTCTTCTTTGAACTACAGAGTTTTAGCTGGCAATGGCGGATGACACCGTGAATTGTCTCATCTCATCTCATTATCTCTAGCCACTTTATCCTTCTACAGGGTCGCAGGCAAGCTGGAGCCTATCTCAGCTGACTACAGGCGAAAGGCGGGGTACACCCTGGACAAGTCGCCAGGTCATCACAGGGCTGATACATAGACACAGACAACCATTCACACTCACATTCACACCTACGGTCAATTTAGAGTCACCAGTTAACCTAACCTGCATGTCTTTGGACTGTGGGGGAAACCGGAGCACCCAGAGGAAACCCACGCGGACACAGGGAGAACATGCAAACTCCACACAGAAAGGCCCTCGCCAGCCCCGGGGCTCGAACCCAGGACCTTCTTGCTGTGAGGCGACAGCGCTAACCACTACACCACCGTGCCGCCCACAGTGAATTGTGTTCACAGATAATGTTCTCTGGAAATATTCCTGAGCCCATTTTGTGATTTCCAATACAGAAACATGCCTGTATGTGATGCAGTGCCGTCTAAGGGCCCGAAGATCACGGGCACCCAGTATGGTTTTCCAGCCTTGACCCTTACGCACAGAGATTCTTCCAGATTCTCTGAATCTTTTGATGATATTATGCACTGTAGATGATGATATGTTCAAACTCTTTGCAATTTTACACTGTCGAACTCCTTTCTGATATTGCTCCACTATTTGTCGGCGCAGAATTAGGGGGATTGGTGATCCTCTTCCCATCTTTACTTCTGAGAGCTGCTGCCACTCCAAGATGCTCTTTTTATACCCAGTCATGTTAATGACCTATTGCCAATTGACCTAATGAGTTGCAATTTGGTCCTCCAACTGTTCCTTTTTTGTACCTTTAACTTTTCCAGCCTCTTATTGCCCCTGTCCCAACTTTTTTGAGATGTGTTGCTGTCATGAAATTTCAAATGAGCCAATATTTGGCATGAAATTTCAAAATGTCTCACTTTCGACATTTGATATGTTGCCTATGTTCTATTGTGAATACAGTATCAGTTTTTGAGATTTGTAAATTATTGCATTCCGTTTTTATTTACAATTTGTACTTTGTCCCAACTTTTTTGGAATCGGGGTTGCACCATGATAAAGAAATCTTAAGTTAATCCATCCATCCATCATCTGTAACCGCTTATCCTGTGCAGGGTCGCAGGCAAGCTGGAGCCCATCCCAGCTGACTATGGGCGAGAGGCGGGATACACCCTGGACAAGTCACCAGATCATCGCAGATCTTAAGTTAATGGCATCATTAATCTTTCTATGAATTATTACCATCCATTAGCATAATGTACATATGCTGCTAAAAAGCTTGTGTTTGCTTGTTTGCTTCCTGAGGCTAAAAAAAAAAGAAAATCGATACAGTCAGATTTAGACTGGCCAAATCCAAGTATGGAATTATTGTGAAACACAAAATGTTAAATGGGTTATAACATTTGCAGATCACCAGTATTGCATAACCCCTGGGACGTCAAAATGATGAGAAGACAAGTCAAGAGATAAAAAGTCATAAGTCATATTTTATATATATATATATATATATATATATATATATATATATATATACACACACACACACTACCGTTCAAAAGTTTGGGGTCACCCAGACAATTTTGTGTTGTCCATGAAAAGTCACACTTTTATTTACCACCATAAGTTGTAAAATGAATAGAAAATATAGTCAAGACATTTTTCTGGCCATTTTGAGCATTTAATCGACCCCACAAATGTGATGCTCCAGAAACTCAATCTGCTCAAAGGAAGGTCAGTTTTATAGCTTCTCTAAAGAGCTAAACTGTTTTCAGCTGTGCTAACATGATTGTACAAGGGTTTTCTAATCATCCATTAGCCTTCTGAGGCAATGAGCAAACACATTGTACCACTAGAACACTGGAGTGAGATTTTTTTGTGAAATCCGATTTTTTTGTGAGGTCGTTCACATTAACAAATATATGCGACTTGTATGTGATCCTCAGTATGAACGAAAAGCGACCTAAAAGTGTTCCGCATGCGCATTGCAGGATACGACGACGTCACACGCAGTGAGCATGGCCAGTGTTTACGGAAGTAAAACCGCCCGGTTGCGGTATGACCCATCCAATCTAGCTTGAATAGCTGCATCCCCCCAAATGGAAATCAGCTCCCTAACCTCTGCGTCCTTCCATTGAGAAGATTCAGAACCTTCACAGCCCGAAGTGTCCCTCGCATTGATGTCATGCGCAGGGGCGCAGATACGTTTTTTGAACTGGGAGGGACAAAAAACTGGGGGGGACAAAGCTGCCAGCAAACCAACCCCAACCCCGATATGCCTGTCAAACTTGTTGTTAGTAACCATAGCAACCAGGCTCGAGCTCGCAACCTGTGCAGTCTGCGCAGCTCAACCAACCGAATATCAGTCTTTGTTTTGTTTTATGTGAGTTGTTGCAACTATGTACTATATACACTGCCGTGCACCTCAATAAACCGAATGGTAATTAGTCTTTTGATTTTTCCGTGAGGTTTGCCTTATGCAAAGAAAGACAGCATAGACGTTTTTTCCTCCCTATAAGTGGGGGGGACCGAACGAGGTGAATTTAAATCTGACTCGTCCCCCCCTCTATCTGCGCCCGTGATTATGCGCCATGTTGTTGTAACTTTTTTTGAGAGACCCGCCGCCTACTTCAGCGCAGAATAGTGACGTTTGTGGCTTGTTGATGACGTGTAAGTCGGATGAATGCGACCTGGCGGTTCAGACTGAAGTCGCATATGAAAAGAGCGGATAGGAATCGGAATTAGGACCACATATCCAAACGGCCTGGGTCGGATTTGAAAAAAATCGGATCTGTGTCGTTCATATTGTCAATAAAAGATCGGATACAGGTCACATATGGGCGAAAAGATCGGATTTGAGTCACTTCAGCCTGCAGTGTGAACGTAGCCTTTACAGTAATCTCAATAACATGGTGAACTTTTGATTTTATGCCAGATTGAACAAGTATGTTATTAATATAAATATAAGAATGCATACAGAGCTATAGAGTGTTACTAATGTCCTCTGGAACATTATCCCAGAGTTTAAGAGCAGTGGGTTAAAAGCCATTTCCACCAGCTGATCTTCAGTCGGGTGGCACGGTGGTGTAGTGGTTAGCACTGTCGCCTCACAGCAAGAAGGTTCTGGGTTCGAGCCCAGCGGCCGATGGGGGCCTTTCTGTGTAGAGTTTGCATGTTCTCCCCGTGTCTGCATGGGTTTCTTCTGGGTGCTCTGGTTTCCCCCAAAGACATGCAGGTTAGGCTAATCAGTGGCTCCAAATTGTCCACAGGTGTGAATGGTTGAGAGGAGAAAACCTCTATAATAACCCAGTAGAAGGCAACGGGAAACCACTACTGTAATGTTCCCTAAATAAATACTTTGCTGAGTTATACTGCTTTATCAGATCAGCAGGATACACCAGAGCTAAAACATTCAGAGCTTTGAATGTCATAACCAAGACTCTGTAGTCCTTCCAGTGGAGAAAACCAAATGCAATGCCTTCTAGGCCTCCTGCATGCAAGATGAATGAGATGAGATGAAGTGCCCTCTAGGTGCGCCTGCATTTTTTATTTTTAGGTTCTGTCCCTCTGAGAGCCTGTGTCCACCTCTCTCTGACAATAGCATAACACATCACAGCACGTACATGTAAACACTCATGGCAACAGTCTACATTATTCCTAAAGTCAATATATAATATAATTATTATGTAACACAAAATTACTTTTCCTCCACTTCATGTAGCTTCTCTATACTCTCTATAGCTCTGTACTGTGCACTGTAACAACTATTAGACTGTTTCTGCTGTACAAGCACACAATGTGGAGCTTTGTTGCAGGTCACATGACAAAGTCAAAGGTCAGCTGAAATCCTTTTCTGTATGAAGGGACGCACAGGAATTTCATCTGTTGCTTCCTGTGTTCGCTCAATAATCAAAGTTGCCACTTGAGCACAAATACAACCCCAGTTCCCCCCCCAAAAAAAGTTAGGACGCTGTGTAAAACATAAAAATAGAACGCGATGATTCACAAATCATGGAAACCCTCCCTATATTTCATTGAAAATAGTACAAAGGCAACATATCACATGTGAAACTGAGAAATTTTAGTTTTTTTTTAATATATGCTCATTTTGAATTTAGTGCCAGCAACATATTTCAAAGAATTTTGGACAGGGGAAGCAAAATAATGGAAAAGTTGCGTTTTGCTATTTTAAAAAAACGCTAATTGGCAACAGGTCAGTAACATGATTGGGTATAAAAAAAGAGCATCCCAGAGAGGTGGAGTCTCTCAGAAGGAAAGATGGGGAGGGGTTCACTGCTCTGTGAAAGACTGCATGGGCAAACAGTGCAACAATTTAAGAATAACGTCCCTCAATGTAAAATTGCAAAGAATTTGGGGATCACATCCTTGATACGGCCCTGTGATGACCTGGCGACTTGTCCAGGGTGTACCCCACCTTTCGCCCCTAGTCAGCTGGGATAGGCTCCAGCTTGCCTGCGACCCTGTAGAACAGGATAAAGCGGCTAGAGATAATGAGATGAGATGAGATCCTTGATATGGCCCTGTGATGACCTGGGGCCTCATTTATAAACAATGCGTACGCACAAAAGAATGCGTACGCCACGTTCTATGCAAGCTTCGGTATTTATAAAAAGTGAACTTGACGGTAAAACGTGCGCACCTCCACGCAAGCTTTGACCCATGCGTACGCACAAAAAAAGGGAAACGTGGAAAGTGCGACCTCAGGAGGAAACGGGGAGAACGACCCGAAATTGGTTCAATAATCGAAGTTTAACACAAATGTAACATTGCGCATCAAAGACGTGACTGACTTAACATTTATAATCCTTAATTTTGTGCACTTGTCAAAAATAACATCTTATTTTAGGCAATAAAGACAAATTGATAGGCTATACGTTGTATGTTTTTGCAACATAAGCAGTAGGCTAAGTTTTGTTAATTATACACTTATGGCTTTCATGCATGTTGTGTCATTTTTCAATATTGATCATTAGGCTGGGCGGCACGATGGTGTAGTGGTTAGTGCTGTCGCCTCACAGCAAGAAGGTCTGGGTTCGAGCCCCGTGGCTGGCGAGGGCCTTTCTGTGCGGAGTTTGCATGTTCTCCCCATGTCCGCGTGGGTTTCCTCCAAAGACATGCAGGTTAGGTTAACTGGTGACTCTAAATTGACCGTAGGTGTGAATGTGAGTGTGAATGGTTGTCTGTGTCTATGTGTCAGCCCTGTGATGACCTGGCGACTTGTCCAGGGTGTACCCCGCCCTTCGCCCGTAGTCAGCTGGGATAGGCTCCAGCTTGCCTGCGACCCTGTAGGACAGGATAAAGCAGCTAGAGATAATGAGATGAGATAAGATGAGATCATTACGCTATCACACATGTTGCCTGTCAGGTTGCCTACTCTGTAAATAGTATACAAGAGGGATTTGCCGTGGTAGGTCTTATGATGCACTATGGCGTATTTGGCATTGCTGGAGGATGTGGCAAATAGAAGAATTAGGAGAGAACGAGTCTTCAGAGACCAACAAGATTTGGTTCATATGACCCAGCATCGGTGTCACCCTCCTCCTCACGCACAACTCCACTCGGGAGGATTTCCCCTATAATGCCAGCCAGTTTTTGATCCAGTGGGGTGAGCTCCGGCTCCCCCTTCCCCCCACCCGTTGAACGGATGCTTTGGCGGTGTGCCACAATCCTCTTCTTGGCATCCACCTTTATGTCGGACCATTTTTTTTTACCTCTGCCATAGTATGGCCTTGTGAAGCTACAGAATTGACTGCATCAGCCACATGCTGCCATTCACACGTTTTTTTCACATTTGTAACTCCCGTACTATGGCCTCCAAACAAAACAGCTCAACGCTGCTCCACTTCATCTACTAGAAGTTCCGCTTCTTTGTCTTTCCTTCTGTTTTGGGCATGTTGTCCACAGATATCATTATTCATTAAGGGCGTTTCGCTGAATATTTATAGGCAATTGTGAGTGTGTCTTGAGGTACGCACAGGTGCCGCAAATTTAGAGCAGATTGTGATTTATAAAGGGAAATTGGCATGGAACGTGCGTGCGCACGGTTTTATAAATCAGAATATTTCCGCGCGCACGCACATTCTGAGTTTCATGCGCACGCCATCTTCTGGCATAAATCCTGTGCAAAGTTTTATAAATGAGGCCCCTGGCGACTTGTCCAGGGTGTACCCCGCCTTTTACCCGTAGTCAGCTGGGATAGGCTCCAGCTTGCCTGCGACTTTGTAGAACAGGATAAAGCGGCTAGAGATAATGAGATGAGATGAGATTCCTCAATGTAAAATTGCAAAGAATTTGGGGATCACATCCTTGATATGGCCCTGTAATGACCTGGCGACTTGTCCAGGGTGTACCCCGCCTTTTGCCCGTAGTCAGCTGGGATAGGCTCCAGCTTGCCTGCAACCCTGTAGCACAGGATAAAGTGGCTAGAGATAATGAGATGAGATGAGGTGAGATCCTTAATATGGCCCTGTGATGACCCGGCGACTTGTCCAGGGTGTACCCCGCCTTTCGCCCATAGTCAGCTGGGATAGGCTCCAGCTTGCCTGCGACCCTGTAGAACAGGATAAAGCGGCTAGAGATAATAAGATGAGATGAGGTCCTTGATATGTACATATCATCATTAAAAGATTCGGAGAATCTGGAGAAATCTCTGTATGCAAAAGACAAGGCTGAAAACCAATATTGGATGCCTGTGATCTTTGGGTCCTCGGGTGACGCTGCATTATAAACCGACATGATTCTGTAGTGGAAATCACTGCATGGGTTCAGGAACATTTCCAAAAACCATCATACGTGAACACAGTTCATCACTGCATCCACAAATACAAGTTAAAACCAGATACAAACAATATCCAGAAACACCGCTGCCTTCTCTGGGCCTGAGCTCTTTTACAATGGACTGAGGCAAAGTGGAAAAGTGTCCTGTGGTCTGGCGAATCGAAATTTGAAATTCCTTTTGGAAAACATGGACACCACATCCTCCAGGCTAAAGAGGAGAGGGACCATCTGGCTCGTTATCAGTGTACAGTTTAAAAGCCAGCATCTGTGATGGTATGAGGGTGCATTAGTCTGCATGGCATGGGTATCTTGCACATCTGGGAAGGCACTATTAACGATGAATGATACAGGTTTTATACAGATCAGACAACATCTTTTTCAGGGAAGGCCTTGCTTATTTCAGCAAGACAATGCCAAACCGCATTCTGCACATACTGTATTACAACTGCATGGCTCCATAGTAAAAGAGTCCAGGTGCTAAACTGGCCTGCCTGCAGTTCAGACCTGTCTCCTATTGAAAACATTTGGCACATTATGAAACAGAAAATAACACAAAGGAGAACTGTTATATGAACTTGTATATCAGGCAAGAATGGGACAACATTTCACTTTCAAAACTACAGCACTTGGTCTCCTCAGTTCCCAAACATTTTTAAGAACAGCTTTATTTATCACACATACACTTAAGCACAGTGAAATTCCTCTCTGCATTTAACCCATCTGAAGCAGTGAACACACACACATGCGCACACACGTGAGCAATGAGCACACATGCTACAGCACCCGGAGAGCAGTTGTGGGTTAAGTGCCTTGCTCAAGGGCACTTCAGCCCAACCTTCAGAACAAACTGCATATCTTTGAACTGTGAGGGAAACTGCTGGGCTCGACCCCAGAACCTTCTTGCTGTGAGGTGACGGTGCGAACCACTATACCACCCTATAGGGCCACTACCATGTGAAATATTTAGCACAAATTTGCAATAGAAAAAAAAAAGCTAAAAATGTGATTTTAAATATATTGAATGGCTTAAAATTCAAACCAGCACATGATTAATGTGAACTTGTTATGCATATGCTTTGAAAATAAACAACATTTGAAATGCCACCTCACAGCTCCAGGGTCCTGATCAGGTCCGATCCTGAGCTTGGGCATGTGTTTCCACAAGGTTCTCGGATTTCCTCCTGCCTCCCCAAAACATGCCAGTGGATTGGTGCCTCTAAATGACCTGTAACAGTGAATGAGTGTACACATGTTTGGGATTTTTTTGTGCATGGTGCCCTGCAATTGATTGGCTGCAAATCTAGGATAAGTTCCCACCTAATTTCCAGTGTTCCCATGATCCCCTGCAACCCTGACCAGTATAAAGTGCTTACTACAGATGAATGAATGAAGAGCAACAATTTCTACTCTGAGGATATTAGGAAACAATAAGCATCTAAAAATGTTTGCCAGTAGGCACAATTCTTATCCACAAAGGGTCAGTCTGGTTGCAGGCTTTTACTCTAAGCAAGAAGGAGTCACAACTGATTCCACTTATTTAATCAGTTCATCTTGGTCTTCAGTCAACTACCAAGTGTGTCTCCTATTGGACTGAAATGAAAGCCTACAGGTAGTGTAGTGGTTAGCGGTGTCGCCTCACAGCAAGAAGGTTCTAAGTTTGAGCCCAGCAGCTGACGAGGGCCTTTCTGTGTGGAGTTTGCATGTTCTCCCCATGTCTGCATGGGTTTCCCCCAAAGACATGCAGGTTAGGCGAACTGGTGGTTCTAAATTGACCGTAGGTATGAATGAGAGTGTGAATGGTTGTTTGTCTCTATGTGTCAGCCCTGTGATGATCTGGTGACTTGTCTAGGGTGTACCCCACATCTCACCCATAGTCAGCTGGGATAGGCTCCAGCTTGCCCACGACCCTGCACAGGATAAAAGCCTACAGCCACACTGGTCCTTTGCGGATAAGATTGAAGACCCCTGCCATAAGGCATAATATAAAAATCATGAATTTCACATTTCAATATCATCTATCTTCTTTGTTAAGCTTCACTGGCAGGGGTAACTGATTATTTGCTTTTCAAAAAACTTCCCTGTCACTTTTGACTAATGGTAGCTTAAAGGTGGATGGCCTTTCAATTTCATAAAATCGGTGAAATTTAGTTCCCTCTAAAATTTGGTCATTGTGATGTTTATTTCTGTAATATCTTAAAAAAAAAAAAAAACAGGCCGTTCTGTGGCTGGGAAGTTATTTAATTTGAGGGGATTCCCTAGCAAATAATGTGCATGAAATCACTCGCTTCGCGCAGTCAAGCAGACAGAGGAAGTCCATGTGCGCATGCTTACCTTCGTCATCGTCTTCTTCTTTTGGGTTTTACAGCAGCTGGCATCCAGTGTTGCATTACTGCCATCTACAGGTTTACCTTGACTGTGCACTGACTGTTACATCATTCTGTCGCTAAACGAACAGCTCATCATACCGAGGTGCTTGCTGACCGCCGATATTTATTAGTTTGATCCTGCGTTTCCTTCCCTTCGCAACATGATGTCTTTTCTTCTCGCTTTCCGTTACAGTAGTTGGTCTTTTACGTTTCATTCTCACACTCACGTCCTCTATTGTTCTCTCTCTTGTCCCACAATGCCTTGCGTGAACAGGGAAAGCCCACCACGTGATGCATGATGTAGTATCTTGTACTGTGTCATAGTGAAGCAAGAGAAAATAGTGGAGAATTTAGGGCCACATGGCTCTAAATTCATTAATTGTTCTATTTAAAAAAAAACTAATAAAATTGGAAGTCTGTGATTTGAATTCGGTAGCTTTCAGTCCACTAAACAAAAATAATTGGGTGTCGGGGAAAATTCTTTTTATGACCTAAACTTGAAAAATCTGAAAGGCAGTCTATCTTTAATGCATTGCCCTTCCTGATATATAGTCACAGTCTCAGAAACTCATGCAGCACCTTCCTGGCCACAAGCTTAAGAATGTTGAAGGTTGCAATCTAACTGGCTTTATGCGTTTCTGTGTATATGCACTTCCATGCATTGGTTTTGAACATGACAGTCACATACTCCCGTACTCGTCTTGAAGCATATCAGTAAATCAAGTTCTTAAGAAAAATGTAATTTTATGGAAATAAGCATTGACAATGGTGGTTAGCACTGTCGTGTCACAGCAAGAAGGTTCTGCGTTTGAGCCCAGTGGCCAGCAGGGACCTCTGTGTGTGGAGTTTGCATGTTCTCCCAATGTCTGTGTGGGTTTCCCTCACAGTCGAAAGGCATGCAGTTAAGTTAACTGGCTACTCTAAATTGTCCATAGGTGTGAATGGTTGTTTCCTAAGCCCGGAAATGAGAGGGTTGCGGCAGGAAGGGCATCTGGCGTAAAACTATGCTCCAATTAATATGACGTGGATCAATAGGGTCAACATGGCAGCGACCCCACACACATAAGTGGGACAAGCTGGAAGGAGTGGCCTAGCCAGTCTCCAGATCTCAACCTCATAGAAAATCTTTGGAGGGAGTTGAAAGTCCGTGTTGCCCAGCGACAGCCCCAAAACATCACTGCTCTAGAGGAGATCTGCATGGAGGAATGGGCCAAAATACCAGCAACAGTGTGTGAAAGCCTTGTGAAGACTTACAGAAAACGTTTGACCTCTGTCATTGTTATATACCCTTTGTTGGCAAAGTATTGAGATGAACTTTTGTTATTGACCAAATACTTATTTTCCACCATAATTTGCAAATCAATTCTTTAAAAATCAGACAGACAATGTGATTTTCTGGATTTTTTTTCTCATTTTGTCTCTCATAGTTGAGGTATACCTATGATGAAAATTACAGGCCTCTCTCATCTTTTTAAGTGGGAGAACTTGCACAGTTGATGACTGACTAAATACTTTTTTGCCCCACTGTAAGTCGCTCTGGATAAGGCCATCTGCCCAACGCCATCATTGTAAAATGTGATGTAAATGGAAGAGACTTCTGATCTGCCACAACCCTGACCAGGATAAAGTGCTTACTGAAAGCAAGTGAGAACGAGACCGTGTTGAGTAAAGGAAAATACAGATATTTTTTCCAAGGTATAATCTGGCTGGTTTGTTGTGTGGACTGTTTAGTGAACCCTCTGCTGGTTTATTGTTGTCACTGCACACTGACAACTGGATTTGGGTCACAGAGAATTCAGAGTGCCTCAGAACGGACATCCATCCATTATCCATAACCGCTCATCCTGTGCAGGGTCGCGGGCAAGCTGGAGCCTATCCCAGCTGACTATGGGTGAGAGGCAGGGTACAGGTCATCTCAGGGCTGACACATAGAGACACAGACAACCATTCACACTCACATTCACACCTACGGTCAATTTAGAGCCACCAGTTAACCTAACCTGCATGTCTTTGGACTGTGGGGGAAACCGGAGCACCCGGAGGAAACCCATGCGGACACGGGGAGAACATGCAAACTCCACACAGAAAGGCCCTTGTCAGCCACTGGGCTCAAACCCAGAACCTTCTTGCTGTGAGGTGACAGTGCTAACCACTACACCACTGTGCCACCCTTAGAATAGACAATCATTAGGAGGTTTTTTTTATTATTATTTGACACAGTATATCCATGGCCCATAAGTTCCACCAACTGAAAGAACTCTTCTTGTCACTCAGACCAAATTTTCTACTTTTCCAAACTTAACCCATCTGAAGCAGTGAACACACACACACACACACACAGAGCAGTGGGCAGCCACACTACAGCACCTGGGGAGCAGTCAGGGGTTAGGTACCTCGCTCAAGGGTACTTCAGCCCAAGGCCGCCCCACGTTAACCTAACTGCATGTCTTTGGACTGTGGGGGAAACCGGAGCACCCAGAGGAAACCCACGCAGACACAGGGAGAACATGCAAACTCCACACAGAAAGGCCCTCGCCGGCCGCTGGGTTTGAACCCGGAACCTTCTTGCTGTGAGGCGACCGTGCTAACCACTACAACACCGTGCCGCCCATAAGTGTGCATGTGACAAACAAAGGTTTCTTCTTCTTTTCCTTAATGGATTCTCATCTCATCTCCTTATCTCTAGCCGATTTATCCTGTTCTACAGGATAAAGTAGTCAGCTGGAGCCTATCCCAGCTGACTACAGGCGAAAGGCGGGGTACACCCTGGACAAGTCGCCAGGTCATCACAGGGCTGACACACAGACAACCATTCACACCTACGGTCAATTTAGAGTCACCAGTTAACCTAACCTGCATGTCTTTGGACTGTGGGGGAAACCGGAGCACCCAGAGGAAACCCACGCGGACACGGGGAGAACATGCAAACTCCACACAGAAAGGTCCTCGCCGGCCACGGGGCTCGAACCCAGACCTTCTTGCTGTGAGGCGACAGCGCTAACCACTACACCACCGTGCCGCCCTCCGTTAATCATACCTTTGTCTTTTATGCTCTTTTCAAAGGAAGACAAGCTGCTGCTCTGCAGGGCATGAATGATTTACCTTTCCAGTAGGGGCTGAAAAGCAGTTAGAAATGTAAAACTGTGGCTTTATTAAAACCACACAAAATGCAGCATTTCACCTGCAGTTTTCATGAATCTGCTCTTTATTTCTGGTCTATGTCGGATATGAAAGTGCCAAAGTATTAGGTAGCACATATAAAATGTGTTCCAAAATGTGCGGCGTGTTACCACGTGATGACAATTCTGTTCTGCTATTTCAAGAATCTGTTTCCATGGCATCCTGGGCAGCATACTAAAAATTAACATATACTATTCTATTATAGATAATACTATAATGTGATATTTGTGGTAATGGAGTTATGATTCCAACAGAGTGGATGTGGCCTTTGGTTTTTTTTTAATGTTATTAATATTCCCAGAATTAAGTGAATTACATGGTTTTATAACTTGTAGACTTTAACAGGGGGAAAAGATGTGTTAAATGTGAGCTCAGACCAAATGAGTTAGTTTCCTAGAGGTTTATCCATTATTTTTAATATATTCATCCTAATACTCCAGTTGTTTTAGACTCACTGCTCCACACCTGCAAAACAGCCAGGTCTCTTTTTTTTTCCTTTTCAACTGTTGGTGCACCGAATGAGCTATGACCAATCTTGGCACTACATCACCGTGCAGTTAATTACTCTAAAGGCCTAAAAAATATCAAAGGAAAGAATTGGCGATGGCTGTCATCGTTATCGTTTCCACTAGGAAGCAGCCTGACCCCAGATCAGCATGAGACTTCCTGGAGAGAAATAATATCACCTTCCCAGTAGGTTAAAACAAGGAAACATGCTCTGATGCAAAATAAATCTGAGACCAGCTTGAATAGAATTTGGGGACACACAAAAAAATAAAAAATAAAAAAAATCAGGATTCAAAAGATGGCACAGAATCTTAACAAAATCGACTGTGAGCTACTGCTCACTTGCGTATCCCCCCACTCTCGCTTATATCAGAACGCGAGCAATTGAAGGAATAGGACACTTATTATGAATGTTGACTTCAAGAAATAATTAACCCTGAAACAAGTAAGTAAAGAGCAGCGTTCTCGCCAGGGATTTCAAACAGCATCCTGGTAAATGGTCATTTTGCTTATTGAAATAGCGTCAAAATCCACGCTATAGGTTTCATAAATACATTCAGTTGGTAAACAGGAAGTCGATGTGGGATAGACCTGAAAATGGTATACACAGTATAGAACCCCAAGATGAAGCTCGATACCAAGTGGCTATGATTTCTAGTTGCTGAGAAAAGTGTTACAAAAATTTTGTAAATCCATGCTATACGTTTCGTAAATACATTCAGTCAGTAAACAGGAAGTCGATGTGCGACAGACCTGAAAACGGTATACAACCCTGATTCCAAAAAAGTTGGGACAAAGTACAAATTGTAAATAAAAATGGAATGCAATAATTTACAAATCTCAAAAACTGATATTGTATTCACAATAGAACATAGACAACATATCAAATGTCGAAAGTGAGACATTTTGAAAATTTCATGCCAAATATTGGCTCATTTGAAATTTCATGACAGCAACACATCTCAAAAAAATTGGGACGGGGCAATAAGAGGCTGGAAAAGTTAAAGGTACAAAAAAGGAACAGCTGGAGGACCAAATTGCAACTCATTAGGTCAGTTGGCAATAGGTCATTAACATGACTGGGTATAAAAAGAGCATCTTGGAGTGGCAGCGGCTCTCAGAAGTAAAGATGGGAAGAGGATCACCAATCCCCCTAATTCTGCGCCGACAAATAGTGAAGTGATATCAGAAAGGAGTTCGACAGTGTAAAATTGCAAAGAGTTTGAACAGATCATCATCTACAGTGCATAATATCATCAAAAGATTCAGAGAATCTGGAAGAATCTCTGTGTGTAAGGGTCAAGGCCGGAAAACCATACTGGGTGCCCGTGATCTTTGGGCCCTTAGACGGCACTGCATCACATACAGGCATGCTTCTGTATTGGAAATCACAAAATGGGCTCAGGAATATTTCCAGAGAACAATATCTGTGAACACAATTCACCGTGCCATCCGCCGTTGCCAGCTAAAACTCTATAGTTCAAAGAAGAAGCCGTATCTAAACATGATCCAGAAGCGCACACGTCTTCTCTGGGCCAAGGCTCATTTAAAATGGACTGTGGCAAAGTGGAAAACTGTTCTGTGGTCAGACGAATCAAAATTTGAAGTTCTTTATGGAAATCAGGGATGCCGTGTCATTCGGACTAAAGAGGAGAAGGACGACCCGAGTTGTTATCAGCGCTCAGTTCAGAAGCCTGCATCTCTGATGGTATGGGGTTGCATTAGTGCGTGTGGCATGGGCAGCTTACACATTTGGAAAGACACCATCAATGCTGAAAGGTATATCCAGGTTCTAGAGCAACATATGCTCCCATCCAGACGACGTCTCTTTCAGGGAAGACCTTGCATTTTCCAACATGACAATGCCAAACCACATACTGCATCAATTACAGCATCATGGCTGTGTAGAAGAAGGGTCCGGGTACTGAACTGGCCAGCCTGCAGTCCAGATCTTTCACTCACAGAAAATATTTGGTGCATCATAAAACGGAAGATACGACAAAAAAGACCTAAGACAGTTGAGCAACTAGAATCCTACATTAGGCAAGAATGGGTTAACATTCCTATCCCTAAACTTGAGCAACTTGTCTCCTCAGTCCCCAGACGTTTACAGACTGTTGTAAAGAGAAAAGGGGATGTCTCACAGTGGTAAACATGGCCTTGTCCCAAGTTTTTTGAGATGTGTTGTTGTCATGAAATTTAAAATCGCCTAATTTTTCTCTTTAAATGATACATTTTCTCAGTTTAAACATTTGATATGTCATCTAAGTTCTATTCTGAAAAAAATATGGAATTTTGAAACTTCCACGTCATTGCATTCCGTTTTTATTTACAATTTGTACTTTGTCCCAACTTTTTTGGAATCGGGGTTGTAGAACCCCAAGCTGAAGTTTGCTACCAAGTGGCTGTGATTTGTGGTTGCTGAGAAAAAGGGTGTTTCGGATGGACTGAGATATGGATGGACAGAGGTAAACCAGTATACCCCCCTCCTTTGGAGTGGGGATATAATAATAAATATAACTAGTATAAATATGCAGGTAATTATAGAAAATCACGTTCGCTAATCATCGCGAAACAGACCGAATTTCTCGACCAATTACCTCAAGTGACTCGGCAAAACAGCGGCTGATTGCTTTGTCATCATAAGTGAGGAAGAATTACAAATTATGAAAGAAAATGCTGCTCCTAAAAGCACAAAAGATGCTACGAAGTTCGGTCTAAAATTATTCAAAGGGAAGGTGGAATTGTGATTTATTTTATCTATTTCAAAACAGGTTTATGTGACGGGCAGCACGGTGGTGTAGTGGTTAGCGCTGTCGCCTCACAGCAAGAAGGTCTGGGTTCGAGCCCCGTGGCCGGCGAGGGCCTTTCTGTGTGGAGTTTGCATGTTCTCCCCGTGTCCGCGTGGGTTTCCTCCGGGTGCTCCGGTTTCCCCCACAGTCCAAAGACATGCAGGTTAGGTTAACTGGTGACTCTAAATTGACCGTAGGTGTGAATGTGAGTGTGAATGGTTGTCTGTGTCTATTGCCGCTTTTCCACTACCAACGCGGCTGAGTTGGGCTGAGCCGTGCGGTGCTGAGTTGGGCTGAGTCGAGCTGAGCGGGGCTGTTGGAGTTGCATTTCGACTACAACCGCGCTGAACCATGCTGGCTGGAAGTGGGTGGACACATTGGGTGGAGTTAGTGAAAGTGGGTGGAAGTCACGTGATGTCGTTAGGCGGCGCAAACAGTGACATCAGTGACCTTTTAAGCGGTAGTCTCACGACCCGGATAGTAAACAATAAACATGGAGTCGTTAGTGTTGCTGGTCTTGGTGCTGTGGCTTGTTGTCACCGACAACGCCAACAGATACTGGCAAGAGCGTATAGATGAGGCGAGGCGCATAAGGCTTCAGAAATTCTCGTAATTCGTAATTCTTCTTCTTCCGGGTTTACGGTGTTTACAGATCCCAGCGCGCTTGCGGGGCGTGTGTGGGCGTGTGAGGACACTCCTCCTCACCAATCAGTGCACAGGGGAGTGTCTCCTCACGCCCCTAGCCTCACTCGGCTCGGTTTGGCTCGCTTCAGCCCCACTCCAAAACCGTGCGAGTTTTGGGTGCTAAGCAGGGCTGAAGCGAGCTGAGTCGTGCTGTTCTGAGATAGTCGAAACGCGAGCCGTGTCGGGCTGAAGCGAGCTGAAGTGAGCTGAAAAAGGGTAGTGGAAAAGGGCCATATGTGTCAGCCCTGTGATGACCTGGCGACTTGTCCAGGGTGTACCCCGCCTTTCGCCCGTAGTCAGCTGGGATAGGCTCCAGCTTGCCTGCGACCCTGTAGAACAGGATAAAGCGGCTAGAGATAATGAGATGAGATGAGTTTATGTGACTCGGCATAGATAAGTGACAAGTCTGCGCACTTTTATTACATTTGCATGACGCTTTTGAAGTTTGAAATAAATTATTTTTAATATGATTTTTAAAAAATAATCACCTGTGTGTTTATACTAAAACAATTATCTGCTTCAGGCGCAGTGAATATTGGTGGGTAATAACCTGGACTTTGTCTCAGTTATTATTCACTGATGTTCACTTCACTTTCAGCAAATAATCGTTAATTGCATCTGCCTGCTTTCTAGCCTTGGAGGACATCAACAGTTTGCAGGCTTTTAGCTTACACCACTGACAACTCAAAATCTTTATAAATTGCTGGGTTTCACGTGACGTCACATCCGCCTCATTAGTTATTCAAAATTTTAGCTGGTGGTCTACCAAAGCTCAGTTGACAAAGCATTTGTACGGAGAAGGTTCATTACTTGCATGAAAAATACCTTACGCTTGAATTGTTTTAGGTTGTTCGAATCGATCAAACCGTGAAACTGATAAAAGTTTCTTCAGGGTTCCCCGTGAACTAATAAAAAAGGTGAACGAACACAGGATTTCACAAAAAGACGTCGAGAAAGGTGGCTCTTGAACCTCTCACTGAAATCGAAGGGAGCCGAGTCGAAGCATGCTCGAGTTTGCAGTGATCACTTGGTGAAAGGTTTGTTTCTCCGTCTCAGCTATGTCTTTAGTGTTTTCCAAGTACTTTTCTTGCTATGTGTCGTTATTTTACGGTACTTTTTTTTTAGTCACGAAGCGCTAAAGTCTCCACCCGTTTCTTTGTTTACTCCTCACAAAGTCCATATGCATGAAAGTCACGACAAAATTCTTCCCCAGCCGTACAGTTACAATGCGCCGTGATCACTTCTCCGTCTTGTTTAACTAAGATCCAGGTCTTTAAAGGGGTTTCTGATGATCTTTGTGAATGATTTACCTGAGATTAGCGCGAACACAAGTGAGAATCAAGCGAACTGTTATTTGTTTACACTTCAACTTGCAGCGCTTCATTGTAAAGACATGAACAAAAAGCTTAAAAAAAAATACTTACACGGGCAAAAACAATCCAGGATTCATTCAGCAGTGACTTGATACTGAGGTCCTTTACCCAGCCACATACAAAAAAGTTGTAAGCCTCCATACTCTTCCACGCTTTCATCTGTTTTGCGCTGTAGAAGGACGTATGCAACACCAGATAGTTCAAGATGTCAGGGAACTCGACTGAAGGGTCGTTTTCGAGATCGTATGACAAATCCTTCTTTCCCAGACTGTAGGGGTCGATTCCATTGCACGTAGCAATCTTCTGAATATATCTAAAGCAACCAGTGGCTTCTAGATTACGAGCGTACTCTGATAAGTTATCGCTAGTTGTTTGGACTACGGCAGCCGTTTAGACCACCAGCTATTTCAGTTCCAGTAAAACCGCTAAGAAAAGTCACGTGACCGAAACCCAGCAATATAGTGGAAGCTCATGCTAGTTCGGTATAGTTTTCAAATTCCAGTCAAATAAAAATAACAGAGAATGTATTTATTTAAGACTCTTCTCATATGGATAAATGTTCAGTGGAAACAATATTCTATACAGAAGTTGATCTAAAAGTTATGAATATTCACAATTATGAATTTTGTAAACGAAATTATGAATATTCACAATTATAAGTCTCTGGAGCAAGAAAAAAAGGAGAAAGGGAGTCCGTTTTGGTAAATTTGCCTTCCCATCCTTCACTACTTGGCCTGTCTGTGCTTCCTCATGTGTGACGCAATGGAAGAGGAGATCTCGGCTGATTTCTTGTTCTGGCCGTAATAGTCCACAAACTTTCCATCAGGACCCACCAGGTACATAATGATGGTATGATCGACCTGTGTTTAGAGCATAAACACATTCACAAAAGATGCAAAAAAAAATTTCAAACCCAGTGTGTTTATTATAAAAGCGTTTTGTATCACAACTTTGATTCCTAAAAATGTGGAAAATACAATTAATTAGTGCACTGGGTTTACTGCCAAAGGATTAGAAAACCATGAAACTAATTAGTTAAACAAATACAAGCACAATGTGCAGATTTCCGAGAAATCTTCCACCTCACTTTACAGGTGACGAGACTTCTGGATTAAAATGTTCACCCTTACGCAGTGTACTGTTTAGGTTCAACCTAAAATTTACTCACACCTCATTTGTGTGATTTTGAAGGAATGAAAAAAAAACCCAAAACACTCACAATGTAGTCGTTGTCTTCATCTTTTGGACCCTGACTGTAGTACACTCTGTAAGCTCTGGAGACCTGCTCGATTTGTGCCGTTGTTCCTGTCATGCCTATCAGCTTCGGGGAAAACTCTGCAGATACGAAAAAATAAATAGATCTTTTTTTTTTTTTAACTGGTTTCCAGTGTATGTTTTCATGCCTTAAAAGATTCAAAAGGTGGACAAATCAGTAGCCAGGGCACATGGGAAAAGAAAAGTTGTGTGTCTGGACTATTAGTATTTTTAATTTGTAGGTTCAACTACCAGGAGAAAAGAGAAAGAGGAGAAAAAAAACCCCACCACTCCCTATTGACTTTTGATATCTGTTAACAAACAGGATGTTTGTTCTGTTCCCTTAGCTTGTATTAATCACTGAGTTCTATATAAACTCTGGAGAGCTCATCAGAGTGAATCCATCTGCCCGCCATCTTACTACTCGCATCATGTGTGATTTATGCGTTAAACCGTCATATCCGATAAAATTTGCCCCAAGAAAAATATCCCTTTCGTTACCTCCTGTTATTTTCTCCACATTCCTTACATATCTTTATAGCGCTCCACTTCACTGTTATTGGTTTTTTTCCTTTTCCAGTCCAGTCTCTGATCATTTTTTTTTGAATGGCTCATTTATTACTATAATTATTTTTAGGGGGCGGCACAGTGGTGTAGTGGTTAGCGCTGTCGCCTCACAGCAAGAAGGTCCGGGTTCGAGCCCCGTGGCCGGCGAGGGCCTTTCTGTGTGGAGTTTGCATGTTCTCCCCGTGTCCGCGTGGGTTTCCTCCGGGTGCTCCGGTTTCCCCCACAGTCCAAAGACATGCAGGTTAGGTTAACTGGTGACTCTAAATTGACCGTAGGTGTGAATGTGAGTGTGAATGGTTGTCTGTGTCTATGTGTCGGCCCTGTGATGACCTGGCGACTTGTCCAGGGTGTACCCCGCCTTTCGCCCGTAGTCAGCTGGGATAGGCTCCAGCTTGCCTGTGACCCTGTAGAACAGGATAAAGCGGCTAGAGATAATGAGATGAGGGATGAGATTATTTTTAGGGAGATTATTTCAGTTTCTCTCTTATACAGCGTATTCGTATATTTCTTCTATTTCTATCTATCCATCTATTTAAACTATTATACCAACACAAAGGCTGTACAGTACTTCTTTTTTATTTAGGACAGTTGTTGAAACAGGATTATTTCCTCAAGTTATTTGCCATTTTCACTTCATTCTCACAGTCATGTCTTAACAGTATTTATTGGTCACATGATTCATCCATCCATTATCTCTAGCCGCTTTATCCTGTTCTACAGGGTCGCAGGCAAGCTGGAGCCTATCCCAGCTGACTACGGGCGAAAGGCGGGGTACACCCTGGACAAGTCGCCAGGTCATCACAGGGCTGACACACAGACACACAACCATTCACAATCACATTCACACCTACGGTCAATTTAGAGTCACCAGTTAACCTAACCTGCATGTCTTTGGACTGTGGGGGAAACCGGAGCACCCGGAGAAAACCCACGCGGACACGGGGAGAACATGCAAACTCCGCACAGAAAGGCCCTCGCCGGCCACGGGGCTCGAACCCGGACCTTCTTGCTGTGAGGCGACAGCGCTAACCACTACACCACCGTGCCGCCCGGTCACATGATTCACTGTCACAGTAGTCATGCAGCTTGTGAGCAATAAATACTGTTAAGACATGACTGTGAGAATGAAGTGAAAATGGCAAATAACATGAGAAAATAATCCTGTTTCAACAACTGTCCTAAATAGAAAGGAAGTACTGTACAGCCTTTGTGTATGATAGATAGATAGATAGATAGATAGATAGATAGATAGATAGATAGATAGATAGATAGATAGATAGATTGTATAAGAGAAAAACTGATATAATTGCCATTGAAATAATTATAGTAGTAAAAGAGCTGTTCAAAAAAAAATTATCAGAGACTGGACTGGAAAAGAAAAAAAAAAACTAACAGTGAAGGGGCGCGTTATAAAGATATGTAAGGAATGTGGGTAAAGTGGAGAAAGTCAGAGGAGGTAATGAAAGTGAAAAAAAAAGTCAGGAGATACTTTTCTTGAGGCAAATTTGATCGGATACGATGGTTTAGCACAAACCAAATACATACGATGTGAGTGGTAAGATGGCGGCCAAATGGCTTCACTCGCGATAAGCTCTCCAGATTTTATATACTGTAAAGCTCAGTGGGATTAATGCACTAACCTAGCCAGACATTATTACATTATACTAGCTACCACCTTTTAGTGCAGCTAATAAGGGTTCCAGGGAAGCATAATAGTATGGGACGAGGCAGCACCCTGGGGCTATTACTTCCCTGGTGGGTTCGCCAATGAAATCATGATATTGAAAGATATCTCTAGTATAAAGAGACAGACGCCAAAAGTTTACCTTTGACATATGGTGCCAAGGCTTCGGGTGTATCTCTTTCTGGATCGATTGTGATCAAAATTGGTGTCAAATCCGGGAGTGTCTTTATCCTGTCTGTAGGAAAAAGTAACACTCACTCTCTTGACAGCAAGTAAACTGACTTTATGTCGAATGGAACCAAGTGGTGCTTAAAAAGACACGTTACCAATTTCATCCACGACTGCAATCATTTTCTCAAGTTCATCAGGACAGATATCTGGACAGTGTGTGAATCCGAAATAGATCAGCACCCACTGGCCGAAATAATCTTCACTTTTTGTAGGTTTACTATTGTGATCGATCAGAGAGAAAGGGCCTCCAAGGCTTGGTTTCCCTAAAGACTTTGTTCTCTCTCTCTCCAACTCTAGAACAGGGGAGAAAAAACAAAACACCCTTTAAACATTCTCTGCATGAATAGTTTGATGGTACTTCACAAACTGAGATGCAATAAACAAATTGACTAATAACAGCTTAATAACAAACACATTTCCAGCAATAATGGCCCTTTTCCACTACCCTTTTTCAGCTCACTTCAGCCCGACACGGCTCGCGTTTCGACGACCTTAGAGCAGCATGACTCAGCTCGCTTCAGCCCTGCTTACTGGCTTCCAGTAAGCTACAGAATTGACTTTAAAGCATTGCTGCTGGTGTATAAATCTCTAAATGGTACAGGGCCCAATTACCTCTCTGATATGTTGCAGCGGCCTAACCCAATCAGATCTACCAGATCGCAACAGAAAAATTTACTATTAAAACCAGTTGTTAAAACAAAGTATGGTGAAGCAGCTTTTAGCTACTATGCAGTACAGCTATGGAACCAACTGCCAGAGGACATTAAAAATGCTCCTGCTGTTGGCAGCTTCAAATCTAGGTTAAAGACCAAGCTGTTTTCAGATGCTTTCTGTTAAATAATTAATATTTTTACATTTTTTATAATCTTTACTTTCTCTGCATGTTTTAAATTTACTTTAATTTTATTCTGCTGGTTTCTTTTTCTTTTTCTCCTTTTTGGCATTTTATTATTTTAGTTCTACTGTTGTTTAATTCTTATTATTTTCTTTTAATTCTTTTAATTAATTGTTTTAGATTAAAAATAAAATTATTTTATGTAATTTTATTTCTCTATTGTTTACTGTTTTTGCTTCTGTAAAGCACATTGAACTGCCATTGTGTATGAAATGTGCTATATAAATAAACTTGCCTTGCCTTGCTTAGCACCCAAAACTCGCACGGTTTTGGAGTGGGGCTGAAGCGAGCCAAACCGAGCCGAGTGGGGCTAGGGGCATGAGGAGACACTCCCCTGTACACTGATTGGTGAGGAGGAGTGTCCTCACACGCCCACACACGCCCCGCGAGCATGCTGGGATCTGTAAACACCGTAAACCCAGAAGAAGAAAAATTACGAATTACGAGAATTTCTGAAGCCTTATGCGCCTCGCCTCATCTATACGCTCTTGCCAGTATCTGTTGGCGTTGTCGGTGACAACAAGCCACAGCACCAAGACCAGCAACACTAATGACTCCATGTCCTCCATGTTTATTGTTTACTATCCGGGTCGTGAGACTACCGCTTAAAAGATCACTGATGTCACTGTTTGCGCTGCTTAACGACATCACGTGACGTCCACCCACTTTCGCTAACTCCACCCAATGTGTCCACCCACTTCCAGCCAGCACGGTTCAGCACGGTTGTAGTCGAAATGCAACTCCAACAGCTCGACTCAGCCCAACTCAGCACGGCACGGCTCAGCCCGACTCAGCCGCGTTGGTAGTGGAAAAGCGGCATAAGAGTACTCCTATCTATAAACGTTAGATATACACTACCGTTCAAAAGTTTGGGGTCACCCAGACAATTTTGTGTTTTCCATGAAAAGTCACACTTTTATTTCCCACCATAAGTTGTAAAATGAATAGAAAATCTAGTCAAGACATTTTTCTGGCCATTTTGAGCATTTAATCGACCCCACAAATGTGATGCTCCAGAAACTCAATCTGCTCAAAGGAAGGTCAGTTTTATAGCTTCTCTAAAGAGCTCAACTGTTTTCAGCTGTGCTAACATGATTGTACAAGGGTTTTCTAATCATCCATTAGCCTTCTGAGGCAATGAGCAAACACATTGTACCATTAGAACACTGGAGTGAGAGTTGCTGGAAATGGGCCTCTATACACCTATGGAGATATTGCACCAAAAACCAGACATTTGCAGCTAGAATAGTCATTTACCACATTAGCAACATATAGAGGTTTTCGACCTGACGTCATAGGGTCACGTGATACTGTTTACGCCGCCATTTTGGAGGTCAAACAAAGCCATGCTTATCAGCAAACAACACTTGTAATATCCATCTTCTTCATCGCTTACTTTTATCGTAGAATGCCTGATACGTGTTGTGCAGTTAGCTGCCACAACAGAGGAGGGGATAAACCTGGATTAACGTTCCATAGGTTCCCGGCTGATCAACAGCGTCGTGAAAAGTGGATCGCGGCGATCAGGCAAGAGAATTGGCAGCCCACTGAACACACGCGTTTGTGTGGCGAACATTTTGTCTCAGGTAACTTTTCCAAAAGTTTAAAGATATCGTATGCGAGATAAATGACAAATTATACATGTAGCCTAGCACCTAGCCTACACGTAAACCCTGTTAGGTGGTGTTCAGGCTACCTGGCACCGGGCTTCTTACTAGTGTTTGGGCGGCTTACGTGTAGTCTAGGTTTAACATACACGGTGCCCTCAGGCGAGGCAGAGCCATGTTGTTGGGTGGGATGTACTTTTTAGATGTGAATATGCAATGGACAAAACTAGAATTCGATACTAGACATATTAAAGACCCACTGACAACTTTTTACACCACGTAATATGTGTATTTATTGTTTTATTGCTGTATTGTGAAATAAAATATCCAAAACTCAACTTGAATAAAGGGTCGTCTTTGTAGAAAATCAAGAATTTCAGAGCCGATTTTGTGTTTTTTGCCCCAGCTTCTACAAGCGCCATGAGCCATTTGCCCGTTTTTGCCGCTAGGGTGAGTGACGTCACATCAGTGTATGTCGTTCTGGATTGCATGAAAACAAAACATGAAGCAGGGAAGCTATCGAGATTGTCTGCCCTCACGTCTATTAAAGATTCTGTTTAAACAGCATAATGTCTTAAACATATGGTCCTGGTCACGTCACACTATTGGTCCCACTCCAAAAAACATCATGTCTAAGCTCCTGTTAGATCATGTTAGATACAGTAGCTACCAGAAGTTTAGGTCATATTTATGCAGAAATATCAAAAACTCTAAAGGGTTCACAAACTTTCAAAACATGCCGGATGACATCTTATATCTATCACTCCACACATATATCATGTATATTATCCTAACTAAATATATGAAACAAGGTATTGGCCTTTCAGTTGTTGTACATTACTGGTATTAGCTGCTTTGGCCTATTGATAAGTAATATGCAATGGTATAAGACGCATTTGTGACGTTACAACAAATTTTAAACAACATACATGTATTGAATAACAACACATAGCCACGTACCCTGGCTCGTTCTCTTTTGGCAAAGGCACCACCGGACTTTCGCTTTTTGACCGCCCCTTCGGGGGGTCTGCTGTCATCTGTTTCTCTTTTGACAGATTGATTCGGCCCGGGCCTGTCAAACAACGTCGGCACAGCTGACTCCTCCAACACCAGTGGATAAGTTGGATCAAACGTTCTTCGAGTTCTGGACGACAAAGTGAAACAGTGCTCCTCGAAATGTGCTGAACAGAGACGTGACCATTTTGTTGACTTCCAGTTCGCGCGCGTTTTGGAAACGTTTCTTTCCCACTCTTTTGCTATTTCAGGGTGTTTTTTCCAAGGAAAGGAATGGAGTTTCACTCCTTCCGACGTGGTGTTAGAACAGGCCAATTTATGCTGACAACCCAGTCCTCGCAGACGGTGTCGCAGACAGTGTCGCAGACAGTGTCTGCGTAGCCCCCCCCTTCGCAGACGCTCTGCGCACACCTCCCAAAAATTGTGACCACCGCAGAAGCCTCGCAGACAGCGCAGCAGACAAGAGGGCTCTGATTGGTCCACTCTACCCGCTGTACACGCACTTCCGCTTCCCTACTTTCCCGGTTTGTTTTGTTTTCACGACCGCCATTTTTAAAAACACGAGCAAAGATGGAGCAGCATGAAGAGCGGTTGATTGAGGAAGTGAGGAAGTACGTACATCTATACGACTCCAGTTCTAGTCATTATAAGTAACCGGAGGATAAACACTCCACTAACCACACCCACCAACTACTCCTAGCGACTTCGCGCCCCCTTGCGTTGTGGCGGTGAATAACATCGCGCACGCCTATTACTCCCCGCTCAACGATAAATTACAACTGTCTGCGAAAAGCTATCTGCGAAAGCCTTGTCGCAAGAGCATGCAGAGGCCTGTAAGCCACACATATAATCCCTTTTCAGTTAGACGCCATTTAACTTTTTCACGCAAGGAAATCACAACAAAACCACAGCTCAATATCACAAGACTTGTGAGAACTGAACCAACATAGTGACTTGTAAACAAAAACGACACACTGATGTGACGTCACTTCCGGCATCTCTGAATGAGCCCAGTTCATATCCAGGTCAATCTCCCTGCGCGAAATTTAAAATTACTTCTGATGTTTAAAACGGACAGTTAAACCAAGAATTAAAACCAGAATTTATCTTTGGAGTCATATATTGTTTGTTTAAAAATGAATACGAAATGACTGTCAGTGGGTCTTTAATTATTATGCGTTTTTCTATATGATGAATGTAACTCTCTCTCTCTTTCTCTCTCTCTCAACCTGGACACTATTTTTCTAACTGCAATGAATTTACTTTTATTTGGCATCATGTTGAAGTAGACTGTTATGGAATTTTTTTTGCCACAAAATGTTGTTGGAAATCTTTGCATATATGTTGTCATGGCAACCATTCAAACAATGCATGCTGTGAAAAGGGAAAATACATTTTTTTTGACAAATCTTTAAAGTAGGTTTTTCTATTTAAATATTAAAAGTAGTAGCCTACTTCTTAAAGTTATTCAATTTAGGTTTAGTAGCATATTGACAGTGTAATGTCGCTCGATAACCCACATGTTGGGCTAGCGGGAGTCGCCATTGTTGTGACCGCCAAAATGGCGCCATCTACTTGTCGACATGGCAACGGTCACGTGGGTCGAAAACATCTATAGAGTGCATTTCTGATTAGTTTAAAGTGATCTTCATTGAAAAGAACAGTGCTTTTCTTTCAAAAATAAGGACATTTCAAAGTGACCCCAAACTTTTGAACGGTAGTGTAGGCAAACAGGTTAATCTGGGTAATGAAAAAGAAAGAAATATCAAAGCCTTACTTTCTTCTTTCTCTTTTTTAAAGTATTTCATGCCCAGAAGAAGAGTCCCACCCAAGGCAAATGTGACCGCGAGAGATTTCCATGTGACTGGCTAAAAAAAAAAAAAAAAAAAGGCACAAAGAAGCAAAAGACTACAGTTCAAAATCTCATTAAATACAGTACATCACTTCAGTATCATGCAAAACTGAAAACGCAGCTGGATATTAGAAGAGAAAAAAAGAATAAATTTTATATACTATACATACTATAGCGGCATCTGCTTAATCGCTCCACGTGTAGCCTATGACATGGTTAGCATTGCCAAATTGCTATTGTACAAGAAAAATAAAATACAGGATGCACGCTAGGTGAGTGTATAATACCTAGAAGTGATACGTGATAAAATCACATCATGATATACTTTTCCTAAGTAAAACACTTAGACCTGATGTATGATCAAGACATTATGACTAATGATCGGGCAAATGTAAATAACCAACACTGAAAAAAAACCCACCACACAGTCAAATTATTATATTACTGCGAATGGGGCGGCACGGTGGTGTAGTGGTTAGTGCTGTCGCCTCACAGCAAGAAGGTCCGGGTTCGAGCCCTGTGGCCGGCGAGGGCCTTTCTGTGTGGAGTTTGCATGTTCTCCCCGTGTCCGCGTGGGTTTCCTCCGGGTGCTCCGGTTTCCCCCACAGTCCAAAGACATGCAGGTTAGGTTAACTGGTGACTCTAAATTGACCGTAGGTGTGAATGTGAGTGTGAATGGTTGTCTGTGTCTATGTGTCAGCCCTGTGATGACCTGGCGACTTGTCCAGGGTGTACCCCGCCTTTCGCCCGTAGTCAGCTGGGATAGGCTCCAGCTTGCCTGCGACCCTGTAGAACAGGATAAAGCGGCTACAGATAATGAGATGAGATATTATTTATGGTTTCTTTTCTAATTTCATGGCTTTTTACGTGTTCTTGCTGCAAATGCTGTTTTGCTTTTCTTGTTTTCTGTTTATTTATTCATTGTTTGTTTACATGTTTGAAATAAAGATAAATTGCTTACACCGGTCTTCTTTTCTGTCGATTTGTTGCCTCCAGATGAAGGTGTCGGAGGGACAGAAGACAGTGTCCTCTTCACACTGAGAAATACAGGACTTCTGGATGTGAGGACTTCATTCAGCTGCAAGAGACACAAGTTATCATATCATGTCAGCATGTAATAACAAACAAATATAGGGTTACAATCAGGTACAAATATTTAGACATACTGGAGTGCAAGTTCCCCTGTTCAACAGGTGTGCATATGTTCTGTACCAGGAGCTTCTGCTGGAATAAAACCTACTGAGAATAAACGGGCTGGACATCAGACACCTGAGTCCCTGTAAACCCAGTGTGATCATGGCTTTCACTGCAAAGGAAACTGCTTTTGGTCTGTTTTTCAAAACAGAAATGACTTCAGCTTACACGAACCTTACAAAACAAAACCAGAAATGCCATAAAACAACACTTTCCCCGAGCAGCACAGCAAACCTTCAGGTCAACCAAGCTGCATGACAGCAACTGAAACCAAAAGCGGATATGAGGTAGCGCAGTTGCTTCGGCGGAATACCAAATCGCTTAATGATCCCTATATAGGTGCACTACACTGTGCACCAAGTAATACATATCTCGCGCTCTATAGTGCCCTAAGGAAGGCGAAACGGCTCTGTTTGTTATTCGGCACTAAACAGGCGACAATGACGCTAACAAGTCTCCAACATCATTAATATCTTCGTAAATAACTGTGTAAATGAATAAATAAGCGAAATATTCTTAAATATATATATATATATATATATTAAAACATTAAACGGAAATTTCTTTTATGTCTTAGAGAGAAAATGGCGTCGTCAGGATGAGGAAGAGAACGGGTTTGTATTTGTGTGACGTCATATTTGTGCGACGCTGCCCAGTCGGAACACATGTACAATGCGTGAGGGAGAATGTGCTCAGATGCAGTAGTAATATTGTAAATAAATAAGTATATATATTTTATATATATGTATATATAAATACGCTTCTTCCTAAAAGTTTAGAAGAAGTGCGGCCATGGCAGCCAACACTCTGCGGTTTAAAACAAAGTAAGTTTGATACAAGCAAATGATGTTAGATATGTGTATGTATTCGTCTGGTCGTGTAGCTAGCATACTTGCCAACTTTTCAAAATTCTTATGGGGGAGAAAAGTGCGTGAACGACATTTTCAATTGGACGAGGGTCTGATGCGCGGTTGAAACGATATAAACAGTGGATCCCAATTAATTGCAAACCATTTGAAGTTTATACAATTAAAGTGTTTTTGAATTGTTGATATTGTTCTATCAATTACTATAGGTTATGGGATTCATGTATCAGGCATGAGAGAGCTCAGAGTGAAAAATCTGAAATGATACTCTTGTCTTGAATTTTAATATAATAACAATGAAAGGGAAGTCTTAATCAGATTCTT
Organism: Neoarius graeffei; assembly: GCF_027579695.1. NCBI lineage: Eukaryota > Metazoa > Chordata > Actinopteri > Siluriformes > Ariidae > Neoarius > Neoarius graeffei. The sequence goes on from NC_083588.1 coordinate 40,845,610, forward strand.
AGCTGAAAAAGCTTCTGCCTGAATATTGTATCCATACAGAGACCCACAGAAAATAACACAAGTGATGCTTTAGAAGAATGTTTATAATTTATTAAAATAGTCGCAGTGAATGAAAGTATTATTGGATTGCATCAAATGTGTTTTCCTTCTGTAAGCTCATGTAAAAATACAGAGAACTATAATATCATATATAAATTAAATTTTAATAAGATTTAACCAAAATAGTAACAACTCAATTAAATAAATACTGCACTGTCTTAGTACGACTAAAATGCATCTCTCTCACTAAACACTTTCCAACAGAATTTTTAAAAAGCACTAGAAATCCTATCCAAATCCTATCGGAATGCATCAAAGGAATTTGCTCATTTGCAAACTTTGACTGAAAGTTTTCAAACTAAATTTAAAAATGGCGCTATAAATACTACCATACTATCAAAATATACTCCACAAAGAAATTCACTCGAATGCAAAATTTTAGTCCTACCAAAATACACTCACTAGTAATCTTTCACTTAAAGGAACAGTCCACCGTACTTCCATAATGAAATATGTTCTTTTCTGAATTGAGACGAGCTTATCTGTACCTCTCCGAGCTTTGCACGACCTCCCAGTCAGTCAGACGCGCTGTCACTCCTGTTAGCAATGTAGCTAGGCTCAGCATGGCCAATGGTATTTTTTGAGGCTGTAGTTAGATGTGACCAAACTCTTCCACGTTTTTCCTGTTTACATAGGTTTATATGACCAGTGACATGAAACAAAGTTCAGTTAAAAAAATTGAAACGTGGCGATTTTCTATGCTATGGAAAGTCCGCACTATAATGACAGGCGTACTAACACCTTCTGCGCGCTTCGGCAGCGCATTGATATCTGAGCTCCGTATCAATGCGCTGTCGAAGCGCGCAGAAGGTGTTAGTACGCCTGTCATTATAGTGCGGACTTTCCATAGCATAGAAAATCGCTACGTTTCAATTTGTGTAACTGAACTTGTTTCATATCACTGATCATATAAACCTATGTAAACAGGAAAAACGTGGAAGAGTTTGGTCGCATCTAACTACAGCCCCAAAAAATACCATTGGCCATGCTGAGCCTAGCTACATTGCTAACAGGAGTAAACAGGAGTAACAGCGCGTCTGACTGACTGGGAGGTCGCGCAAAGCTCGGAGAGGTACGGATAAGCTCGTCTCAATTCAGAAAAGAACATATTTCATTATGGAAGTACGGTGGACTGTTCCTTTAAAACCTCAAAACTCGATCAAAATCAATCACTTTCTGGATAATTCACTTGTAAACTTTCACTTTAAACTTTCAAACATAAATTCAAAATAGCACTAAGACACGACCACACTATTCAAACACACTCACCAAACCAATTCTCTGTCATGCAAAATTTCACTCAACACTTTAGAAGTTGTACTGTTTGTTTCTGAAATGGTTTGAAAGACTAGTTTAATTTCACACTCAAATGTCCATTATTAGATTAGATTAGATTCACTTTATTCATCCCACATCGGGAAAATTCACGTGTTACAGTAGCAAGAAAATGTCAAACAGATAACAAATAAAACTGAAATAAAAATTAGACAAACGAAGGATTACATACAGAGGGCTATTTGCATTATCTACCGTGAAAAAGTATAGAAAAATTGCCTTATTGAGAGGCTCGGAAAAATTGCACATTACAGGTAGATTCTGATTTAAAGTATCTTTACCTTAAAATGTGTAACTGGCTGGTCGAACATTTGCTTATCCATGGAAATTCATTCTCCCATGCAACCTGGTATTTGCATTCATATTTTTGCCGTTTGGTATTGGGTTTAGTGGCCATGATAAATGATTGCTTGTAAAAAATGTCGGACAGCCTGGGTGAATCCTACATTACGGAAGTGACTGTCGTTCTGGTCGTTGATTGGTTAAAAATCAGTTGACGTCAGCAGTGTTTCTCATACGATTCTGATTGGACATAATCGGGAGTATTTTTAACTTGGCGGTAGGGATTTCCCAAAACCGGCAGATTATCCAGTTTTTAACAAATACGATCGGGAGACGGAGGCTAAAATCAGGAAATCGGGAGGGTTGGCAAGTATGAGCTAGTTAAGATAAGAAAACTTTTCACAAATCAAAAGTTGATGTGCTTCATTGGTTTAATACTAACCTCTGTCTGGTTTTAGCTATGCTGTGTCCAGCAAAATCGAGCCGTTCTACAAGGGAGGGAAAGTACAGGTAAAGAAGTGTATTATTATTATTATTATTATTATTATTAATCTCTTGAAATCACCAACTTTTTTTACCTATACTCCTTGCATCCTCACTACACTCTCCTCCCCATTCTCATTGATGTGCATCAGTGAGAATGGGGATGAGAGTGTAGTGAAGATGCAAGGAATAGACGTAAAGAAAGTTGGTGAATTCAAGTACCTGGGGTCAACTGTGCAGGAAAATGAGGGCTGCGATAGTGAGGTGAGAAAGAGAGTGCAGGCAGGGCGGAGCAGTTGGAGAAGGATTTCGGGAGTCATTTAGACCTATCAAAGGCCTTTGATAAGGTCCCACACCACCAATTGTTAACAAAGCTAAGGCTACATCCACACGACAACGGCAACGAGATGTTATTTAAAAAAATATCGCGTCCAAATGGGCAACGATCAGTAAAATATCAGGTCCATATGGCAACGCAACACTTGCTGAAAACGATGCAATACACATGCCACACCTCTAGGGGCGCTGTAAGACGGTCCCTTTGGAGACACCAGAACAACAGAAGAAGTAAGGACGCATGCGCATAAACTATTATGCGCGAGACTTCATATTAGCCACAAAGTCAGAAAAATCTGTTCATAAAATTACGTTATAATGACCAAATACAATGAAAAGTGTTTTTCCAGTCTCACCTGTGAAAGGTAATCCCATGTGATCTCCTCTGGACGGTAAACCTGTTGGTACAGTTAAACGCAGCACATGAATGAGGCATCTTTATTCTCCGCTTTGCCCCATCCAATATGGCGGCGAGGATGACGTATGATTCTACGCGGAAGGCGGCGTCTTTAATGGTCCGGAATAAATTGAATGCTACACATTGATGGATTAATTTGTTCTTCTACGCCCTTTTTGAGAAATGTATTGTAGGACTTAAACCAACATCTGAAGAGGTGAGATCGCTCCTTTTTTTCCCTATTTTTGCTGGCGGGATTGACTCTGCCCTAAGGGCTATTCTCTCTCTCTCACTTTGCACCATTACACAATAAATATTCACAGTGAAAATATTTTGTAAGCGCGTTTCATGAACCAAGTTATAGTATTTGTTGACAACTCGCATCGAGTTCGTTACACTTCTACCCGGCGTGAAGCACTCACAGTCATGTGGTTGTGACGTCATCGTAAACAAATCCGTTCTACTCATCCAGACGACTTCGCAACGGCAACGTTGCGAGATCTTTCCACTCTGGAACCCGTTCTCAAAAGATTGCGTTTTGGGGCACCCAAAACGCCGGTGCCGTGTGGACGCCAGGCTGAAACGATAAACAATTGTATCGGATTCACCTGAATCCGTTGCCGTGTGGACAGGGCCTAAGGGAATATGGTATTACAGGTTCTCTACTTGAATGGTTTCGAAGTTACTTAACGAATAGGCAACAACGTGTGGTACTTAATGGTGCTTTCTCCTCCTGGTTACCCGTAACATCTGGTGTTCCGCAGGGGTCAATTTTGGGGCCTCTGCTCTTCCTCATCTATGTCAACTAGTTATGTGTGTCATGGATCAACCCTTGCATGCTATGCAGATGATTCTAAACTTTATCATACTATTGATTCTACAAGATCAGCACTCTCTCTGCAGGCGGACATGGACTCGTTACATAATTGGAGTTGACCATGGAATGAAATTCAGTACTTCAAAGTGCAAAGTTTTACAAATATTTTAGAAGAAAAAAAATGTGAAGCAAACATATCACCTGGATGGGCAGGTCCTTGAATCTGCAACTCAGATAACAGACCTCGGTGTACTTGTGACCAAAGATCTGTCATAGGGAACTCACATCGAGCACATGTATGCAAAGGCCAACAAGTTGTTAGGGCTTGTGAAGCATGTCTGCTGGGACATAGGTGATACTGCGACAAGGCAGCTCCTCTGCTGTACTTTAGTGAGGCCCTGCCTTGAATATGCATGTAATTTATGGTCACCATACACAGTAAAGCACAAAGCTCTAATAGAGAACATTCAGAGATGTGCAACTAAATTACCATCCTTCTGATGTCTGCTACACAGAAAGACTTAAATCTCTGAAACTTTTACCGTTGGAGCATAGGTGTGAGATTAGTGACTTGATACTGTTTTTTATAAGATTCGGTCTGGCATTACTACTGCAAATTTTTCCAGCTTACTAATTTCTGCTACATCTTGCTATTCCACCCGGAACTTTGATGTTGCTAACTACCACCCTCTTTCCAGTCATAAACAGAACTATTTTCGGGAATCCTATTTCCCAAGAACTGTTAAACTATGGAACAGCCTTTCTTCAAACATTAAGAACGCAACCAGTCTAACTGTATTTAAGAGTCGACTTCATAGTTTATATGTTGAAAAACTACCTACGTACCAGCCACCATAGTCAGTTATCTATTTTATTAATTATAGGGCATTAGAAACTTTTTTTTTATTATTTATACATAATTTGTTTCTATATTTTTTTAATAGTTTATTAGCAATCTATATTTTTATAGATGGTCATGAGCTTTGGGTAATGACCGAAAGAACAAGATCGCGGATACAAGCGGCCGAAATGAGTTTCCTTCGCAGGGTGGCTGGGCGCTCCCTTAGAGAGAGGGTGAGAAGCACAGTCACTCGGGAGGAGCTCGGAGTAGAGCCGCTGCTCCTCCACATCAAGAGGAATCAGCTGAGGTGGCTCGGGCATCTTTTTCGGATGCCTCCTGGACGCCTCCCTGGGGAGGTGTTCCAGGCATGTCCCCCCGGGAGGAGGCCCCGGGGAAGACCCAGGACACGCTGGAGGGACTAATGCCGCTTTTCCACTACCAACGCGGCTGAGTTGGGCTGAGCCGTGCCGTGCTGAGTTGGGCTGAGTCGAGCTGAGCGGGGCTGTTGGAGTTGCATTTCGACTACAACCGCGCTGAACCGTGCTGGCTGGAAGTGGGTGGACACATTGGGTGGAGTTAGCGAAAGTGGGTGGACGTCACGTGATGTCGTTAGGCGGCGCAAACAGTGACATCAGTGACCTTTTAAGCGGTAGTCTCACGACCCGGATAGTAAACAATAAAAATGGAGGACATGGAGTCGTTAGTGTTGCTGGTCTTGGTGCTGTGGCTTGTTGTCACCGACAATGCCAACAGATACTGGCAAGAGCGTATAGATGAGGCGAGGTGCATAAGGCTTCAGAAATTCTCGTAATTCGTAATTCTTCTTCTTCCGGGTTTACAGTGTTTACAGATCCCAGCGTGCTCGCGGGGTGTGTGTGGGCATGTGAGGACACTCCTCCTCACCAATCAGTGCACAGGGGAGTGTCTCCTCACGCCCCTAGCCCCACTCGGCTCGGTTTGGCTCGCTTCAGCCCTACTCCAAAACCATGCGAGTTTTGGGTGCTAAGCAGGGCTGAAGCGAGCTGAGTCGTGCTGCTCTAAGGTAGTCGAAACGCGAGCCGTGTCGGGCTGAAGTGAGCTGAAAAAGGGTAGTGGAAAAGGGCCATATGTCTCTCGGCTGGCCTGGGAACGCCTCGGTGTTCTTCCCAAGATGCTGGCCGAGGTGTCTGGGGAAAGGGAAGTTTGGGCTTCCATGCTTAGACTGCTGCCTCCGCGACCCGGCCCCGGATAAAGCGGAAGAAGACGAGACGAGATATATTTTTATGTTTTTGTATTTGTGCAAGGGAAAATTGTCAGTTGGGACTATCCGTCCTGTAATTTTCGCCTGTCAACCAGTTCTGTAGATTTATGACGAACTCTATTAAACTAAACTAAACTACAATTTGTGATAGGAAAGTCCCAGCAAAAGTGAAAGGTAGGATGTATAAGAGAGTAGTGAGACCAGCTGTGATGTATGGATTGGAGACCGTACCCTTAATGAAGAGACAGGAGGCAAAGTTGGAGGTGGCGGAGTTGAGGATGTTAAGGTTTGCGATGGGAGTGATAAGGTTGGACAGGATAAGGAACGAGTACATCAGAGGGACAGCACATGTGGAGAGCTTGGGAATGAAGCTAAGAGAGATGAGACTGAGATGGTATGGGCACATCCTGAGAAGAGATGCAGAGCATGTTGGAAGGAGAATGTTGAGGATGGAGCTGCCAGGCACATGAAAACGAGGAAGGCCAAAGAGGAGATACATGGATGTGGTGAGAGAGGACATGAAAGTGGCAGGTGTGGTAGAGAAGGATGCGGAAGACAGGGAGCAACGGAGATGAAAGATCCGCTGTGGCGACCCCTAATCGGGAGCAGCCAAAAGAAGAAGATTATTATTATTATTATTATTATCTCTGATACAGCTGTGATTGAATGACTGTTAGTCATTTGTTTGTTTCTTTGTTTGTTTCCCCCCCCCTCACATAAAGATAAGCCATGATGAAAAGCACATCTTTTGCACCTCTGGGCCACGAGTCAACATTTTGCAGATTTCCACTGGCAAAATTGTTCACAGTATTGAACAGGTAAGTGTGTACAGCATTCTTATACCTCATATTCTTATATATTATAGTGTTGTTATACAGAGATAACACTAACATTTTACAAGACAAAGGGTACTCCAGGACCAGGGTTGAGACCCTGTGATCTACTCGTACAGAGGTGCATGACTACATTATGGTTCATTATATTGAATTATCAGTTGCAGGATCCAGGGGTACAAGATGTATATATTGTTGAAATATGTCACAACGAAGGGGGCAATAAAATCGGTACTGCTCACACAGGTTACTAGAAGGGAAAACTACTTCCACACCAAAAGTCGTAGGAATACAACCAAGGTGTTTTGGTTTTTTTAAGCGATTTTAGTATTTGGAAAGCCGCTCACCAACAGAACTTTTCCTCGCTATTTTTTTAGAAATGCATACGTTTTGTTCAGTTTTTGAATGAATTTTACACTTTGACTATTATGCTGGCGGCACGGTGGTGTAGTGGTTAGCACTGTCGCCTCACAGCAAGAAGGTCCGGGTTCGAGCCCCGTGGCCGGCGAGGGCCTTTCTGTGCGGAGTTTGCATGTTCTCCCCGTGTCCGCCTGGGTTTCCTCCGGGTGCTCCGGTTTCCCCCACAGTCCAAAGACATGCAGGTTAGGTTAACTGGTGACTCTAAATTGACCGTAGGTGTGAATGTGAGTGTGAATGGTTGTCTGTGTCTATGTGTCAGCCCTGTGATGACCTGCGACTTGTCCAGGGTGTACCCCGCCTTTCGCCCGTAGTCAGCTGGGATAGGCTCCAGCTTGCCTGCGACCCTGTAGAACAGGATAAAGCGGCTAGAGATAATGAGATGAGATTATTATGCTAACAATATAGACCCAAACTGGAGAATATGGAACTTGAGAATGAAAGATCTCATCTCATTATCTGCAGGCACTTTATCCTGTTCTACAGGGTCGCAGGCAAGCTGGAGCCTATCCCAGCTGACTACGGGCGAAAGGCGGGGTACACCCTGGACAAGTCGCCAGGTCATCACAGGGCTGACACATAGACACAGACAACCATTCACACTCACATTCACACCTACGGTCAATTTAGAGTCACCAGTTAACCTAACCTGCATGTCTTTGGACTGTGGGGGAAACCGGAGCACCCGGAGGAAACCCACGCGGACACGGGGAGAACATGCAAACTCCACACAGAAAGGCCCTCGCCGGCCACGGGACTCGAACCCAGGACCTTCTTGCTGTGAGGCGACAGCGCTAACCACTACACCACCATGCCGCCCCATCAAATCTAATACATAATCAATATTCTGATGACATACTTTGTGAAATTATTCATTTTCTCATATGTTACACCTTTTGTACCGCTGGATCCTGCAACTGATCAATTATATTTATCCCCCGCCACGAAGCGCGCAGGGGGATATAGGAATGGAGTCCGTCCGTCTGTTTCAGTCTGGACAAGTTTTCTCAGGACCTCCATAAGCTACATCATTGAAACTTTGTGTGCTCATATTACTATTCATGATCTAAGTTGAGTTCGAAAATCATTTACGAGAAATGATTATTTTCAGAGTTATGGCCCTTGATTTAGGTTATTAGACTTTGTACAAGTGGACTCAGTCTGGACAAGTTTTCTCAGGAGCTACATCAATGAAACTTTGCATGCTCGTACTACTGAAAAATCCTGGGTAGCGTTTTCTGAAGGTGTCGTAGCACTTACGACATCATAAGTCAATATTAAAGCAACGGGCTTATAAGGGCGTAAGTGTTAAGAGGTCTTCATAAAACGCTCGTGGCGGGGAATAGTGATGACCATGTCTTCTTGTTTTTAAATATAGGATGATCAGGAGGACATCACTTCGTTCTCTCTCAGCCCTGATGATGAGGTAGTTGATTGTCCCATCTGTCGTACATATTCCTTTTTCTAGAAGACAGCTTTCTATGAACAAACCTTTTTTTTTTTTTCCCCCGCCTCAAGAGATCAGCCATGATGTTGCTGTGTTTGGATCTTGTTGCAGATACTGGTGACCGCCAGCAGGGCCCTGTTGCTGAAGCAGTGGGACTGGAAGCAAGAGAAGTGCACTCGCTCGTGGAGGGCGATTCACAATGTGCCTGTGGCCAGCATGACATTCGACTGCACCTCTACTCTGTTGGCAACTGGTTGGACACAGTTTAATCTTGCTGGAAGATATGCATTGCTGTCCTGGGAAAGGAAATCTAAACCACCTCTGTGTTTTTTATAGGGGGTTGTGATGGCACTATAAAGGTGTGGGATGTAATCAAACAGTACTGCACACACAACCTGAAAGGCTCTTCCGGAGTTGTTCAGTAAGTAATGAAGTAATATTCTTCCGACTGAGCAGTATTCGATAATATATTTGCGAAAAGTTCTACTTGTACACTACCGTTCAAAAGTTTGGGGTCACTTTGAAGTTTCCTTATTTTTGAAAGAAAAGCACTGTTCTTTTCAATGAAGATCACTTTAAAGGGGTACCAAATATAATATATACAGTTGCTGATGTGACAAAGTAACGTATTCTTAAGTATTCTATCAAATTTATGTACTAGAAAACAACGAAATATCTTGGTAATTGTAAATATAATACTTTATACGCTAAACCGCACAAGAGTCGCCATTTTTAAAAGACCGTGACGTCAGCGCTACCCACTGCACTAGCGGAACTCTCCGAAATAGAGGAGATAAGCGTGTAATCATGGCGTCGGGCGCATCAAGTGAAAGCGACAGCTCTGTCGAATCATACGAAGAGATCCCGCAAGACACACTGCAAGCAGGCTATGGCTTAGAAGGGTACCAGTTTGAACCTAGGAGAGGTACTCTCGACTCCGGTGATAAAATAAGAGAAGAAAGCTCGGATGACGGCGAGGATGAGACTGATGCTGACCATGGGCGTGGCAAGCGTGGGGCAGAGCGTCTGCGTGCAGGTGACACGGCGTGGTGCTCGTGCGGAAAATGTAACGTGGAGTTGCTCACGAGTCCAGCAGAATTTATTTGCTGCAATGAGATAGGCGCCACCCGTGGACTTGCGAAATCGTCGCAAGAGGCAGAAACAGGTATTTCACACGTGCTATTCCCAACCTCAATGAGCCAACACAACTGGGCACATACATACGTCATGAGTGTTACGCAGAGAAAATGAACGTGCATTCTGATTGGATAAAATTAATATCATGGCGGGCTGTTCAAACTGCGGAAATAGTTTGCTCGAGCTACTTTCAAAGCACTATAACTTTCCAACCTTAGAACAAAAAACTTTTGTAAGTCTTGAATAAGGTTCGTTAATGTGTGTTTTATTGTTATATTTACTCTATATATTGCCCTCTGTTCCCCTTTAAACTAATCAGAAATGCACTCTATACATTGCTAATGTGGTAAATGACTATTCTAGCTGCAAATGTCTGGTTTTTGGTGCAATAGGTGTATAGAGGCCCATTTCCAGCAACTCTCACTCCAGTGTTCTAATGGTACAATGTGTTTGCTCATTGCCTCAGAAGGCTAATGGATGATTAGAAAACCCTTGTACAATCATGTTAGCACAGCTGAAAACAGTTGAGCTCTTTAGAGAAGCTATAAAACTGACCTTCCTTTGAGCAGATTGAGTTTCTGGAGCATCACATTTGTGGGGTCGATTAAATGCTCAAAATGGCCAGAAAAATGTCTTGACTATATTTTCTATTCATTTTACAACTTATGGTGGTAAATAAAAGTGTGACTTTTCATGGAAAACACAAAATTGTCTGGGTGACCCCAAACTTTTGAACGGTAGTGTAGGTGCGGTTTATTTTATTACGAAATCTTTAAATGTAGCCGAGTACTCTCAAAACTGATTTCTGGGGGCGTCGTGGCTCAGGTGGATAAGGCGCCATACCATAAATCCGGGGACTCGGGTTCGATTCCGACCCGAGGTCATTTCCCGATCCCTCCCCATCTCTCTCTCCCGCTCATTTCCTGTCTCTACACTGTCCTATCCAATAAAGGTGAAAAAAAGCCCCAAAAAAATCTTTAAAAAAAAAAAACCTGATTTCTTTATTATAGAACTGCCTGTTCATTGTTTTGCTTTGTTTAGTTTAGTGCAGTTTCATCCAGACATCAGCCTACTGCAGCTCTTCTCTTCCTCTATGGAGTGTGGAATCTGCATTTGGGATTTGCGCAAAAGCAAGTGCATCTGCGTTCTGGAGAGCCACTTCAGCACGGTCACGTCGCTGGCCTTTTCTCCCGATGGACACACTCTGATCAGGTACACTGAAGGGAGGGTTGGCAGTTTGAGGTTAAAGCAGATACTCAGAAGCTTTATTTTTAAATACATTTCTGAGTGGATAGTATCTCCATCCTTGACTCTTGTATGCTGCATAAATGGGAATAAAAAATATATTTTTGAGAGTTAAAATCGACCGCAAAGTTGGCATTGGAGCTGCCCCGCTGAGCCAGCCAGCCCTGAGTGCGTGACGTCACAGCGGGAACCGGTTTTAAGGCCGAGGCCTTTGACAGCTATAGACCAAAGTCATATAAATACAAATTTATGGTGAAAGTAAGAAATACCGTTACCGACTTACTCAACTAAGACTGATTTGACTTCATTGATTGTGGGTTGACTCTCATTAAAACAGGATAGGCGTTATAACTTCTGCAACATACATGTACATGCATGCATTTTCACTGATAAAACGTAAAAGGCTCATTAAATAATCAGATGAACTGAGACAGTCACATTCTGAAACAAATTAAATAATCTTATACCGGTAACTTAAACATACAATACACGTTACATGTATTAATCTAAATGCAGGTAAACATGGTGTTTTTTTTGTTTGTTTTTTTTTTTTATCCAAATGAGAGTCACATCTTACCCGTCTGTGTTCTCGCTTCTTGAAGGCCGATCTTGTGACCGATTGTTTTGAAAAAATCTGACTTTCAGTTGTTCGTTCAGCTCTCCGTTCACTCACTTCTTCCACGTAAGGGCGGGATAGCAGCGATATCCAGTTTAGAAATAAGACGGCTGCTCCACTCATTCTCTATTTTCTCCATACTGTGTACTCCGGCATTACTGCTCGGCTCAGGCAATTACTAAAACCCGGGACGGAGCGGGACGTCACCGGTTTTAGCAACAACCATGGGGAGGTCACTGCCCGAGCGATAATTTGTCCCGTCCTGTCCCGTTCCGGGTTTTACCAACAACCTTCGGCTCACGCTCCAGGAGAACTGGTGTAACTGAACTCGCTTTAAAAATAAATAAATACTTGTTTTCTTTTCCTTTAATTATTGGTACTGCACCCTCTTTCAATACAGGCTTATAGCCAACGCTCCTCAACAGATCAGAGGTCTTGTACGAGTCTTCAGTAAAATGTGCAGAGCAGAGGAGAGACCACTTCAGAGGTGCCCAATGTACCCGTGAACTTGTCACAAAGTGCGTCCAAATCTTTGCAGTTTGAACATTCTTGGGCCATGAATGCAACGTAAATCCACCTTCTGTCGTGTTGCTGCACCTGCCAGTAACACATCTACGTGGCATGGCAATAAATTAGCTCAAAATGGAGGATCGGAGTTGCAGTCAGCTCTGTGTTTTAGTATAGCGGAAATGGCGATGAGACTGATAGCCTTCCTGCTGTGACATTATGGACGTCAAGGTCATTCACTCAGACCGCTACCTATATAAATCATTTTAATTGTAAAAATTACTATTTAGATTTCTTGTTGGGCGGCACGGTGGTGTAGTGGTTAGCGCTGTCGCCTCACAGCAAGAAGGTCCAGGTTTGAGCCCCGTGGCCGGCGAGGGCCTTTCTGTGTGGAGTTTGCATGTTCTCCCCATGTCTGCGTGGGTTTCCTCCGGGTGCTCCGGTTTCCCCCACAGTCCAAAGACATGCAGGTTAGGTTAACTGGTGACTCTAAATTGAGCGTAGGTGTGAATGTGAGTGTGAATGGTTGTCTGTGTCTATGTGTCAGCCCTGTGATGACCTGGCGACTTGTCCAGGGTGTACCCCGCCGTTCGCCTGTAGTCAGCTGGGATAGGCTCCAGCTTGCCTGCGACCCTGTAGAACAGGATAAAGCGGCTACAGATAATGAGATGAGATGAGATGAGATTTCTTGTTAACGCTTAAAACTATTCATATGCCATTCTTGAGGTCTCAAGGCATTTATAAACGAAAGTGAGGCCATGTTTCTGCGTATACACTTTAAGTGAATATTCCAGTATATTTCACTGGACTGAGAAAAAAAATTGTTGGAGCATAATAAGCATGCTTTCTTACCAGTAAGGCACTTCTTTTTCCCTCTTCTTCTTTGCACTAGCACACACTTTACATATATTCCTATGGAAAGTGCCACCATTTCTAAAGTGTTGAGTGATATCAAGGTTTTTTTTTGTTTTGTTTGTTTTTTTTAACCTCTTGACCAATCAGATCGCCGGTTAGGGTAAAACAAGAAAAACAGACCTAGAGGACGTTGCTACTAAACAGTTTATCTTGTTAGTGAGTGAATATGAGCTTCATGACACATGAATTGGAAATATGTCTTTGCCAATATTCCAGTGTTGCAGCGTAACTAAGCGGAAAAGCCGAACTGTTTTTTGGGACAGGCGTGTGATGTGACATCCCACTTTAACATCCCACTTTAACCATAATAATAATGATAATAATTACAGTTGTGCTCATAAGTTTACATACCCTGGCAGAATCTATGATTTTTTTGACCATTTTTCAGAGAATATGAATGATAACACAAAAACATCTTTTCCACTCATGCTTAGTGGTTGGGTGAAACCATTTATTGTCAAACGACTGTTTTTTCTCTTTTTAAATCATAATGACAACAGAAACTACCCAAATGACCCTGATCAAAAGTTCACATACCCTGGTGATTTTGGCCTGATAACATGCACAGAAGTTGACACAAATGGGTTTGAATGGCTACTAAAGGTAACATCCTCACCTGTGATCTGTTTGCTTGTAATCAGTGTGTGTGCATAAAAGCTGAGTGAGTTTCTGGGATCCAGACAGACTCTTGCATCTTTCATCCAGCCACTGACGTGTCTGGATTCTGAGTCATTGGGAAAGCAAAAGAATTGTCAACGGATCTACGGGAAAAGGTAGCTGAACTGTATCAAACAGGAAAGGGATACAAAAAGATATCCACGGAATTGATAATGCCAGTCAGCAGTGTTCAAACTGTGATTAACAAATGGAAAATCAGGGGCTCTGTTAAAACCAAACCACGGTCAGGTAGGCGAACAAAAATTTACGCCAAACAGCACAGAGACAAGCCTCAAAACTTCTGGAACAAGGTAATTTGGAGTGATGAGACCAAAATTGAACTTTTTGGCCACAACCATAAACATTACATTTGGAGAGGTGTCAACAAGGCCTATGATGAAAGGAACACCATTGCTACTGTAAAGCACGGAGGTGGATCGCTGATGTTTTGGGGATGTGTGAGCTACACAGGCACAGGAAACTTGGTCAGAGTTGAAGGAAAGATGAATGCAGCACGTTATCAGCAAATACTGGAGGCAAATTTGCACTCATCAGCCCAGAAGCTGCGCATGGGACGTACTTGGACGTTCCAACGTGACAACGATCCAAAACACAAGGCCAAGTCGACCTGTCATTGGCTGCAGCAGAACAAAGTGAAGGTTCTGGAGTGGCCATCTCAGTCTCCTGACCTCAATATCATTGAGCCACTCTGGGGAGATCTCAAGCGTGCAGTTCATGCAAGACAGCCCAGGAATTTACAGGAACTGGAGGCTTTTTGCCAAGAAGAATGGGCAGCTTTACCATCTGAGAAAATAAAGAGCCTCATCCACAACTACCACAAAAGACTTCAGGCTGTCATTGATGTTAGAGGGGGCAATGCACGGTATTAAGAACTGGGGTATGTAAACTTTTGATCAGGGTCATTTGGATGTTTTTTGTTGTCATTATGATTTAAAAATAGAAAACACAGTCGTTTATCAATAAATGGCTTCACCCAACCATGAACCATGAGTGGGGAAAAAAGTTTTTGTGTTATCATTCATATTCTCTGAAAAAAGGCCAAGAAAGCAAAAATTTTGCCAGGGTATGTAAACTTATGAGCACAACTGTATTTATTTCAAAGCATTTCAGAGTCTCAATGCTCTAACGATTAAAAATAAATAGGTGCCCTATGGGGGCGGCACGGTGGTGTAGTGGTTAGCGCTGTCGCCTCACAGCAAGAAGGTCCTGGGTTCGAGCCCCGGGGCCAGCGAGGGCCCTTCTGTGCGGAGTTTGCATGTTCTCCCCGTGTCCGCGTGGGTTTCCTCCGGGTGCTCCGGTTTCCCCCACAGTCCAAAGACATGCAGGTTAGGTTAACTGGTGACTCTAAATTGACCGTAGGTGTGAGTGTGAGTGTGAATGGTTGTCTGTGTCTATGTGTCAGCCCTGTGATGACCTGGCGACTTGTCCAGGGTGTACCCCGCCTTTCGCCCGTAGTCAGCTGGGATAGGCTCCAGCTTGCCTGCGACCCTGTAGAAGGATAAAGCGGCTAGAGGTAATGAGATGAGATGAGGTGCCCTATGAGTACATGTGGCTACTGCTTATAAATAAAATAGTTTTCTGATCCCATGTCCATACAGTAAATATAGCATATATACATGTTATCAGTGATATTCGCTTCATCTCTTACAAGCATCACTGAGCTGTGAGCAGCATCAGCGCTTGTCGTGTTTTCGTTACCAGTTTTGTTTACTGTTTTGTTCAAAATACAGTGCTGTGAACTAAATGTATTTTCAAAATAGTAAGAAAGCACTTGTTCATGAATTGTCTAAGAAGCGTTATTTAGTGCTAATGAGCACATTTTGTTTCCCAAGTGTAGTGTAAAGACTCTAAAATAAAAAATTTAAAGCGAATAGCAGAAGTTTGACCAATTATACTTTATCTTTTAGTTTTCACGAAGGAGCTGATTTATTCCCGCATGGGACTTTTGTAATTGCAAACCGATCGGATCGCTCAAAAGATTCCAACGTTGTCTTGGCTGCCTTCGAGTTTTTGTTGAACGAGGTGAATTTCGTTGATCTTTTTATCTGCCGATTATCTTCCGATATACCACGAAGTTATAACAAGGTTTCTCTTTCTGGTTCTGATTGGTTCTGAAGTTTATCAAGAAGTAGAACGGGTAATCAAACTTGATCAGGATAAGTGCTGATTGGTTACGAAGTTTCGCTATTGTTACACTCATGCTTACAATATGATGACATCGTGGCTTCGCCACTCGTTCTTGTGTACCTTTGATAATGCGAGATCAACTGTTCATCGTTCTGGTGATTGTAATGCGTATGCACATTGTTAGACTCATTCTTACAACAGGATGACATAGTGGCTCCACCTCTATTGCCCCTTTTCCATCAAAGCAGTTCCAGGGCTGGTTCGGGGCCAGTGCTTAGTTTGGAACCGGGTTTTCTGTTTCCACTGACAAAGAACTGGCTCTGGGGCCAGAAAAACCGGTTCCAGGCTAGCACCAACTCTCTGCTGGGCCAGAGGAAAGAACCGCTTACGTCAGCGGGGGGGGCGGAGTTGTTAAGACCGACAACAATAACAAGACCGCGAAAGATCACCATTTTTAAGCAACGAGAAGCAGCAGCTGTACAAACACGAAGTCATCCATTATTATTATTGTTGTTGCTCCTTCTTCCGTGTTGTTTTTGCTTCGATATTCGCGCCAAGGTTTATGTAAACGTAGCGACGTAACTGACGTATACAACGACGTAACTGACATATACAGCGACGTAATGACGTGTCTCCGCTTAGCATCGCGAGCTATGGAAAAGCAAACTGGTTCTCAGCTGGCTCGCAAGTTGAACGAGTTGTGAACCAGCACCAGCCCTGGCCCCGAACCAGCCCTGGAACTGATTTGGTGGAAAAGGGGTATATGAGGCAGTAGCCACAATAAGGCTACCATGGGCAGCACGGTGGTGTAGTGGTTAGCGCTGTCGCCTCAGCGGCCGGTGAGGGCCTTTCTGTGCGGAGTTTGCATGTTCTCCCCGTGTCTGCGTGGGTTTCCTCCGGGTGCTCCGGTTTCCCCCACAGTCCAAAGACATGCAGGTTAGGTTGACGTGGGGTGGCCTTGGGCTGAGGTGCCCTTGAGCAAGGTACCTGACCCCTGACTGCTCCCCAGGCGCTCTAGTGTGGCTGCCCACTGCTCTGAGTGTGTGCGTGTGTTCACTGCTTCAGATGGGTTAAATGCAGAGGATGAATTTTACTGTGCTTGAAGTGTGCATGTGACAAATAAAGGTTTCTTCTTCTTCAATAATGATATTAACAAATAATGAATTACAACAATAAAAGCATATGTACATGAGTGTTTACATGTATTTAAAAAAAACCTCAGGAAAAATCACAACGGATTTAGAAGAGGTAGATGTACCGTCTCTCAAATCCTCTCAATACGCCACGTTATAGAGGAGATGAGAAGATGCAACAGGGACGTAGTTATGCTTTTTGTAGACTTTCAAAAAGCATTTGACTCCATAGACCGAGACACCATGTTTGAGATTCTCCCTCTCTACGGTATACCCCAACCCATCATCAATGCAATCGAGGCTCTATACATGAACACCTCTGCCACAGTCATCACCCTGATGGCGAGACAAGTCCCTTTGAAATAGTTGCTGATGTTATTATAATAATAATAATAATAATATTATTATTATTATTATTATTATTAAGTTCAATTTATATAGCGCCTTTCTCAAAACCCAAGGTCGCTTTACAATTATAGGGAACAAATAAATAAAAAGTACCAAAAAGAGGCCAGGATGTCATTCCAATGGTGTAGCAGCCACAGTCCCGCCAAAAGGTGCACGAAAACAAGTCCCACACCGCCACGACACTGCCGGCAACATGACTCGGAACACCACGCCATGGATCCACAAAGTGAGCACAGAAGCACCGCCGCGCAGAGCGCTGGTACGTCCCAAACCGTCTGCACAGCCGCCGCGACACCACCGACCAACATCGCTCGGAACACCACGCCAAGCACTGCTGCACAGAGCGCTGGACAACCACGATGTTAAAATGAGCAACTAGCTCACTGCAGTCCATAGCTACGAGCACAGGCATCACTCACGGCGAACCAAGGCCTGGAGGGAACCGACGCCCAAAACTAGCATATGCCTTGCATCTCTCACTTGACACCATGCATGAAAAAGGCATTGAAATCCAGCCGAGAATCTGACTGATTTAGACTTTGCGGACGATCTTGCTTTGATCACCCAAACAGTCAAGGATGCAGAAGCACTCTTTCAATCTCTTGAGGAAGCACACGCTCAAGTAGGACTTTACTGCAACGTGTCAAAGACTGCATTCGTAAGTACTGCCTCCTAGCCAGTAGAACTTAAATCATTATCTGGAGCTGACATAGTTAATGACTTTTTAAAAGGGAACTGAAGGCAAATTTTTTTTATTCTCAAAATTCAATTTCTCTCATTTTATTAAATATTGGAATGCATTTCTGATCGCTATTTTGTCGCTGCTATAGCAAGTTCTGAGTGTTTTAAATATGCTCTGTAATATATCAGTCCATATGTCAAAGCGATGGCCGTAAACGAGATTCGTTGAGACCTGTGCGAGACATCGTAGGACGGAAGTAAAACGTACAGCGGAAATCAAAGTGACCAACATCTGCCAACGTCGTCAAAAGACGCGCGCGCCCTCTTTCGAATGCTGACGTAATCAAGCCGGAAGTTTTGTTTGTTTTGATAGCAATCAGGAAAGTTTGAAAAAAGTAGGCAGTAATCGTCATTTAAACTCATTTTTGTGCAATATTTCGTTTGGAAAACAGTTTTCAAAATGGCGGCGCTGACACTTCACGTTTCGAAGTCTCGCACAAGTCTCGTGAAGATTGCGTGGATAAGCGACGCCTGCCGTGGACCAAACGAACTCAATTCAACACAATTAAAAACCGAATTAGCCGCCGCGACACCACCGAGCAACATCGCTCGGAATGTCACGCCAAGCATTAAAGCACAGAGCGCTGGACAACCATGATGTAAAATGAGCAACGAGGTCATTGCAGTCCACAGCTGGGAGCACAGGCATCACCCACGGCAAACCCAGGCCTGGAGGGAACCGACACCCAAAACTAGGTCCGGAGCTACACCACAACTGGTGGACAAAACACTCAAACATCAAACTACACAAACACACAGAAAAAAATAAATAAATAAAGTGAAAATAGAAAAAGAAAAAATAAAATTAAAAAAAGCTCTGGTGAGAAGCGGCAGCCAGAACGCACACGACGTACTCTCAACCGGAAACGAAAAAGAAAAAAAAAACAGTTGGTAGATACAGTGCTTTTATTTTGGTTTAAAAAAGATTAGGGAAGGGTTTTTTTTTCCATTCTTGTCTCAGCAAAGTGAATGATGTCAAGCCCACTGTTTGCGGTAATCACCCATGTGTTACAGATCACATTACTACCATGTAATTTATTTTATTTTTTTGGCAAAAATAAATGTTGGGGGCGAAAAAAGCATGACTTTTCACTTATTTTGTACGAATGGTCAGAAATGTATTTGAGCCATTCCACCGAATCGGTGCCATTTCCGTCCCTAGAAAATTATATGTATAAATTCACATAAAAATGTACTTTAAAATACATTTCCTTATTATGCAGAATGTCCTGCACATTGATCTGATTTCAAATTTAAGATATATAATTGTAAGGATTAATAAAAATTACCTAAAACACTGAAAAATAGCATGTGTTACCTGTCCCCGCACTCTAACTTTATACTTAACTATGAAATATTATGATTAAAATCCTTCAGAAACAGTATTTCTTTTGCACTGTTGTGTGACTCCATATCCTATCCATATAATAGGATATATTATATATTTTATATATATATTTAATATTAATATTAAATATATTTTTTTCATAAGAAATCCACAATATCTTAGTTAAAATACACATTTTAGTCGTGTCCATGGGTTTTCACTCAGTCCTGTTACCCAAACATATTACCCCATCTGACAAACTTGGAACATTCCATAAATCACATGCTCAACAGGAAGTTACATCAGTTGTGTCTTCTGAAGGCCATGGGAAGACCAAAAGTTAGTTCTCTCATTTGCTTTTCTGTATATTTCATGATTTTTTAACTTTGACTGATAAGGTCAATGTCAACATACTGTCCTGTTACTTAAATTATTTCTTAGATGATATTTGTTTATTTTAAAAATACAGATTTTTGGTAAATCACTAGAATGTGCTAAGTGTGGTCATGCTATTAGCGATGACGCCATGTGGCTTAATTCCATGTATTAGCTAATCCTAGGCTAAAAACTCAGTCCTGTTACTTTCAGAGTTTTGGTAACAGGACTGAAAAAAATGCAGCCATCTTTGACTTCCAAACCTTGTAACGTAGCCTGAGGTTGACCAATACACATTTTGAATAGTTAATGTGTGTTGTTATAATCAGTGTTGAAAAGATATAACAAATTAAGTTTAATTTGGGAGTGGTACAACAAGCAAATGGCACCCATTCGGTGGAACGTCCCATTTATGATAATGAATGGTATAACTATTTTCATTGTCTCTCACATCTTTGAAAGAATATATTTATTGATAGGTTTGCTGTTGATGCTTTTGTTTTAGTCCTTTATGAGCATTTCCTTTGTTGGGAATATCTAAGCTAAACTGCGATACCGTGTTTGATTCCAGCTCTGGGCGAGACAAAATCTGCACAGTCTGGGACCTGAAAGAGAGGAAAGTTAAGAGAACGGTTCCTGTGTATGAGGTATGACGGCTCCAGAAACCTGTATGTTGTTTATTGTACGCTTTTTTTTTCAAAATTGTATTTTATTGTAAGTTTGTTTTACTTAGAGAGTCGTAAATTGAGGTCTGTCATTTGTGTGTGTGTGTGTGTGTGTGTGTGTGTGTGTGTGTGTGTGTGTGTGTGTGTGTGTGTGTGTTTAGGCTGTAGAGGGAGTAGTCATTCTCCCTCAAAATGAGGATTATTCTGAGCTTGGGGTGAAAAGTAAAGAGCTCCACTTTGTCACCGCTGGCAGTAAAGGTAGATACCTGTCTCCTTCTGTATTACTGGTTAGTGATTCATTTCCTGGCTTATATAAAATACTTGACAAAGGTTTGAATCCCCAGTATACTATGTTAAACGTATGGCATATACATGTTTTATATTCCTCGTCAAAAAAATTCCCGTGCAGGGATTGGCCAAGGATGGCTCATGTGACATAGTTCCACCACTGATTAAGCACTGTATCTCGTGTCGTCAAAAAAAAAAGTATATGGCGTGAGTCAGTCATCGTATATCATCAATGTACCCTGAACTGATGTCACAATTTCAGGCTTTATGGCCGACTCGAGTCACAGCTGTGGCTCCTTGAACATTTCTGTGTGTGTAGATCGACGTATCATGATCATGCCTAGCGAGGCAGATGATAGCATGGTACATTGTACATGCGCAGGTCGAAGGTCGCGCCGACGTAAACGACAAACATGGCTGCCTCCAGTGAGTTTATGCCGAGATTCAGCCTTTACACTTTTTTAGTTTTGAGTTTTTTGATGAGGGATGTTTAACAGTTATTCCATGAAATAGAGTCATACATGAGCTGAGGAGGTGCGTAGCACTGAGTTGGCTATACAGTGGATTAAAAAGTGTACACACCCCGTTAAAATGATCGGTTTTTCTGACGTAAAAAAATGAGGCCACGATAAATAATTTCAAAACTTTTCCCACCTTTAATGTGACCTATAACCTGTACAATTCAATTGAAAAACAAACAAATCTGTTAGGGGGGAAAACATAAAAAAAAGTACAATAAGCTGGTTGCATAAGTGTGCACACCCTTAAACTAATACTTTGTTGAAGCACCTTTTGATTTAATTACAGCATTCAGTCTTTTTGGGTTCACACCTGCCATCGATTAAAATGACTCTGATCAACCCCAAATAAAGTTCAGACATTTACTCAGTTGCATCTTCCAGCAAAAGCCAGGGTTCACAGAGCGCTTACAAAGCGTCAAAGGGATCTCATTGTTGAAAGGTATCAGTCAGGAGAAGGGGACAAAAACATTTCCACCGCATTAGATATGCCATGGAACACAGTGAAGACAGTCATCAAGACGTGGAGAAAATATGGGACAGCAGTGACCATTACCGAGAACTGGATGTCCCTCCAAAATTGATGAAAAGACAAGATGAAAACTGGTCAGGGAGGCTGCCAAGAGGCCTACAGCAACACTGAAGGAGCTGCAGGAATTTCTGGCAAGTACTGGTTGTGTACTTCATGTGACAACAATTTCCTGTATTCTCCATACACTACCGTTCAAAAGTTTGGGGTCACTTTGAAATGTCCTTATTTTTGAAAGAAAAGCACTGTTCTTTTCAATGAAGATCACTTTAAACTAATCAGAAATCCACTCTATACATTGCTAATGTGGTAAATGACTATTCTAGCTGCAAATGTCTGGTTTTTGGTGCAATAGGTGTATAGAGGCCCATTTCCAGCAACTCTCACTTCAGTGTTCTAATGGTACAATGTGTTTGCTCATTGCCTCAGAAGGCTAATGGATGGTTAGAAAACCCTTGTACAATCATGTTAGCACAGCTGAAAACAGTTGAGCTCTTTAGAGAAGCTATAAAACTGACCTTCCTTTGAGCAGATTGAGTTTCTGGAGCATCACGTTTGTGGGGTCGATTAAATGCTCAAAATGGCCAGAAAAATGTCTTGACTATATTTTCTATTCATTTTACAACTTATGGTGGTAAATAAAAGTGTGACTTTTCATGGAAAACACAAAATTGTCTGGGTGACCCCAAACTTTTGAACGGTAGTGTATGTCTGGACTATGAGGTAGGGTCAAAGAAAAACATCCAGCCCTGGCTAAATTTTGCAAGAACATACATCAACTCTCCCAAAAGCATGTGGGAAAATGTGTTATGGTCTGATGAAACTAAACTTGAACTTTTTGGCCATAATTCCAAAAGGTATGTTTGGCGCAAAAACAACCCTGCGCATCACCAAAAGAACACCAGACCCACGGTGAAGCATGGTGGTGGCAGCATCATGTTTCAGGTTGTTTTTCATCAGCTGGAACAGGGGCTTTAGTCAAGGTGGAGGGAATTATGAACAGTTCTATATACCAGTCAATTTTGGCCCCAAACCTTCAGATGTCTGCTAGAAAGCTGAAGATGAAGAGGAATTTCATCTTTCAGCATGACAACGACCCTAAAAAAAAGTTTTGGAACAGCCCAGCCAGAGCCCAGACCTAAATCCAATCGAACATCTGTGGGGTGACCTGAAGAGGGTTGTGCACAAGAGCTGCCCTCGCAATCTGACAGATTTGGAGCACTTTTGCAAGGAAGAGTGGGCAAATATTGCCAAGTCTAGATGTGGCAGGCTGATAGACTCCGACCCAAAAAGACTGAATGCTGTAATTAAATCAAAAGATGCTTCAACAAAGTATTGGTTTAAGGGTGTGCATACTTATGCAACCAGCTTATTGTGCGTTTTTTATTTTTTTCCCCCTAACAGATTTGTTTGTTTTTCAATTGAATTGTACAGGTTATAGGTCACAGTAAAGGTGGGGAAAGTTTTGAAATTATTTATCATGATATATTTTTTTAATTTTTTTTTTTTACATCAGGAAAACCTATCATTTTAACGGGGTGTGTACACTTTTTACATCCACTGTAAGCCATGTACGACGAGATTGAGTGGAATAACTGTTTTATTCTATCCGCCTTCACTGGATTTTGAGAAACGGAGCATTTTTATTTTTATTTTTGGCAAATTCGATAAATAACAACTTTATACAAAACGTCCGACAAAATCATTTCCGATTAGAATGTAAACAAACCGGCGAAATGACAGGAGCAATTTGTGAAAAATGTGATAATAAGAATGCTTGAAGAATAAAAAAAAAAAAAAGATACGCTCTTCCCATCAAATACTTTTATTCCGTGTTTTGTTACCTGTTTTTTGGAGTTTTGTTTTTGAGTACAGTTTTTATTTCATCCTCGGTTGATTCAGCAATACACTCCGCCATTTTGTTTTTCTCTACTCGTGGTATATGAGCTGATATCCTAGTAGTAGTCAATCATAGCACGCGATTCAGACTTCAGAGAATCCATAATTTCAACCGGAGCCTCTCAGGCCATCCTTAAAAAAAAATCCGTTTCCTGGCCACCGGGTGAGCAAAAAAAAATTCAGTCGGGAGGGAGGGATTTTTTTTTTTTTTTATGGATGGATAAGAAATCGCAATGCTGTGTTTGCTTTTTCTTTCAGTACTTTTTTATTACAAAAGCAGACACATTTAATAAAATGACAGTTTAATCAACTGAAACTTGTACAAAAACTTTAAGTTAGCATTTTAAATGCTGACTGCAACATTTGCAAAACTTTTACAAAGGTACTTAAAATGTCCGACACACGGACTTTTTGTAGTTCTAAATCGAGCGTTAGGCCTAGTTCAGATAAAATTACACTATTAAAATGATCACTGAATGATTTGTTTTTCTGAATCTTTACTGTTTTGTTGTTCGCTAGAATACCATTTTGCGATTTCACACTTAAGCAAAATTTAAAACTCCGCATCTCCTTCCTTCATGGTGGCTGCCGTTTTTTTGTGCCGCACGGCGCATGCACAGAGCTGATTCAGTTCGGAGTGCGCGCGCACTCGGCGGAGGCAGTAGTGTGTCGGGGCTGTCGGAGGGAACAGAAGCAGAGATAACGCTTATTTTGTCTCCGGTAAACCAGTCTTCTCTCGTTCAATTACATGCTGGCATCAAAAGACACCGTTGGTTGTAAATGAACCCAAACTGAGTGGTTGGAGTGTATTTTCATACACAAATGGAGAAATGTTCGCTGAGTGTTTAATTGTGTAGCCCCACTGCAGACCGTTGTCGTTGTTAATTCATAGCATGCTCAGCTGCGTGAATGTGTCATGCACCGAAAATAAGAGATTTACAAGCCAGGAACGCCTCATGATGCAATACGCAAGAAAAGGAAGATGATTTACTGCCATTTTACTTTGTATTTGAGTAAAGTGAATAAATAAATGGTCTGTGGAAAATACATTTAATCCTGGGAACTGCGTGCACAGGAGTTTATTGTGTGTTTACCCCCTCGGCTGGCTACTTATTTGTCATGGCTGGCTAGTATGAGCCTTAGTGGAAAGCCCTGGGAATGCGGAAATGTCAAGTTCGATTTTAGATTTACGAACCCGAAAAAAAATGTCAAAAAAACGGCGTTAAAAAAAAAATTTCAACCGCACAAACGGCACTCGCCCGGCCGGTGGACCGGAAACAGAACATTTTTTAATAATGGCCTCAGTGCATAGTATATTTGATTAATATGCTCACCGCTGATGGGTGTTTGTCTGACGTCTGGTTACATGCATTAAGTAAACAATATTGTATTCGCTGTGTCCATTTTGTACTTTTATTTTAATGACAATAATTGTTAAACAACCTAGTGCGCTGAAATATAGTTTATTCATTCATTCATTTTCAGGAACTGCTTTGTCACCATATTGACATCAGATCGTGATTTGACTTTTTTTGTTTGAGGTTTTCACTGTGGTGGTATTATTAACGTGATATGGACGCACTAATTGACTTGTCGTGTTCCCTAGGTGTGCTGAAGGTGTGGGAGTCGAGCTCGGCTCAGTGTGTGTTCACACAGACGCTACCAGACGCTGCGCTGTCCCAGTCAGTGCAAGAAGACGGGGATCCTCTTAGCTTGCTGTACTGCCTGTTCCTGCCTCTCTGCAACCGCCTGGCTACAGTCACCGCCGAGCACAACATCCTGTTCTACCAGCTGCCCGCTCTCACTGTACAGCACCAGGTGAGCGCTGATCACTCACAGACCCATGGAAAAACCTTCCTCCTGACGTGCTTAGATATTTTCGGTAGATGCCCGACAGTAGTAGGAGTGGTGATAGAATGATATATTGTTCTATTGGCAACCAATCCTGCCATATTAATAACACTGGCATAACTAAAAGGGCACGCAGTAGAGTGTATATGTTACGAGTACAGGTGAATTTTTTTTTTTTTAAATCAGGTGATTCTAGATTTACCGAGGTGAATTAGGGTTGGGAGTAGAATCATTTCTGAGTTGCAAATAAATCCTCTGTGGTGTAGTGGTAAAGTGGGGGACTTCAAAGCAGAAGGTCTTGAGTTTGATTCCCAGCAATGACAGTAAAAAGGGGGGGGGGGAAGCAAATTAAATTAGACAGACAGAAAGACAGGTATAGAAGTGTGATTCTACATAGAGAGGTATAAAAGGATAGAAGATACAAAGGAGGTGGGGTGAGTGAGAAACGAGGGGGAAAGGTGAATGGAGAGTGGTTGTCAAAATGTTCTCATTCTTTCATGAACCCCCCAAAAATCCTTTTTAAGAATATCGACCTACAGTGGTGCTTGAAAGTTTAGAGTTTTCTATATTTCTGCATAAATATGACCTAAAACATCATCAGATTTTCACACAAGTCCTAAAAGTAGATAAAGAGAACCCAGTTAAACAAACGAGACAAAAATATTATACTTGGTCATTTATTTATTGAGGAAAATGATCAAATATTACATGTGTGAGTGGCAAAAGTATGTGAAGCTTTGCTTTCAGTATCTGGTGTGACCCCCTTGTGCAGCAATAACTGCAACTAAATGTTTCCGGTAACTGTTGATCAGTCCTGCACACCGGCTTGGAGGAATTTTAGCCCATTCCTCCATACAGAACAGCTTCAACTCTGGGATGTTGGTGGGTTTCCTCACATGAACTGCTCGCTTCAGGTCCTTCCACAACATTTCCATTGGATTAAGGTCAGGACTTTGACTTGGCCATTCCAAAACATGAACTTTTATTCTTCTTTAACTATTCTTTGGTAGAATGACTTGTGTGCTTAGGGTCGTTGTCTTGCTGCATGACCCACCTTCTCTTGAGATTCAATTCATGGACAGATGTCCTGACGTTTTCCTTTAGAATTCGCTGGTATAATTCAGAATTCATTGTTCCATCAATGATGGCAAGCCGTCCTGGCCCAGATGCAGCAAAACAGGCCCAAACCATGATACTACCACCACCATGTTTCACAGATGGGATAAGGTTCTTATGCTGGAATGCAGCGTTTTCCTTTCTCCAAACATAATGCTTCTCATTTAAACCAGAAAGTTCTATTTTTGTCTCATCCATCCACAAAACATTTTTCCAATAGCCGTCTGGCTTGTCCACATGATCTTTAGCAAAGTGCAGACGAGCAGCAATGTTCTTTTTGGAGAGCAGTGGCTTTCTCCTTGCAACCCTGCCATGCACGCCATTCTTGTTCAGTGTTCTCCTGATGGTGGACTCATGAACATTAGCCAATGTGAGAGAGGCCTTCAGTTGCTTAGAAGTTACCCTGGGGTCCTTTGTGGCCTTGCCGACGATTATACGCTTTGCTCTTGGAGTGATCTTTGTTGGTCGACCACTCCTGGGGAGGGTAACAATGGTCTTGAATTTCCTCCATTTGTACACAATCTGTCTGACTGTGGATTGGTGGAGTCCAAACTCTTTAGAGATGGTTTTGTAACCTTTTCCAGCCTGATGAGCATCAACAACACTTTTTCTGAGGTCCTCAGAAATCTCCTTTGTTTGTGCCATGATACACTTCCACAAACATGTTGTGAAGATCAGACTTTGATAGATCCCTGTTCTTTAAATAAAACAGGGTGCCCACTCACACCTGATTGTCATCCCATTGATTGAAAACACCTGACTCTAATTTCACCTTCAAATTAACTGCTAATCCTAGAGGTCCACATACTTTTGCCACTCACATATGTAATATTGGATCATTTTCCTCAATAAATAAATGACCGAGTATAATATTTTTGACTCATTTGTTTAATTGGGTTCTCTTTATCTACTTTTAGGACTTGTGTGAAAATCTGATGATGTTTTAGGTCATATTTTTACAGAAATATAGAAAATTCTAAAGGGTTCACAAACTTTCAAGCACCACTGTAATTCACCTCAGTAAATCCAGATTCACCTGATTTTCAAAAATCATCTGTAACACATGCCTCCGCCAAGCCAACATCAAAATCCAATCACTTGAGCCTTGGATCTAAAGCTGTACATCAAATTTCATCAAAATCAGTTCAGGACTTTTTTTGAGTTACAAAAATAAAAATATCCTGAATACATACTGTACATATCTGGATTTGAATCAAAATCTAATCAGTTGTTCTTTGGCCCACCTTTCCTCAATTTCTTCACACTCCATTCACTACTTTTTGAGTTACGTTGGAAAAAGACAAACAAACAAGCAGAGATGAAAATATAACCACCTCCTCCAACAACGTTGGCGGAGGTAAAAATGAAATGAAAAACTGAAAACGTTGTCACCTCTTGCTGTAAACCTCACCAGCTTTCACTGCAGAAAACCTGCATGATTCTGATTGGCTGTTTCTCACTTCAGTCAGGTTGCAGCCAGTAAAATGTGATTAAACAAACTAAACGATGCGTTAATTTGATGTCTGGGGCAGTTAAACGTGGACAACAATTGTAATGATAGCTTTTATGAATATTATTATATCACACCTACTGTGCTATCAGACACAAACTGTTCTGGAACTGTTATCAAATATTTAAGAGTTCAAACCTTAAATCCTCTCAGCTACGCCTCTGCTTAGGACAGTTAGATGAGAGTTTGTATCTGTAACACACCATTACATACAGCCCCGATTCCAAAAAAGTTGGGACAAAGTACAAATTGTAAATAAAAACGGAATGCAATGATGTGGAAGTTTCAAAATTCCATATTTTATTCAGAATAGAACATAGATGACATATCAAATGTTTAAACTGAGAAAATGTATCATTTAAAGAGAAAAATTAGATGATTTTACATTTCATGACAACAACACATCTCAGAGTTGGGACAAGGCCATGTTTACCACTGTGAGACATCCCCTTTTCTCTTTACAACAGTCTGTAAACGTCTGGGGACTGAGGAGACAAGTTGCTCAAGTTTAGGGATAGGAATGTTAACCCATTCTTGTCTAATGGAGGATTCTAGTTGCTCAACTGTCTTAGGGCTTTTTTGTCGTATCTTCCGTTTTATGATGCGCCAAATGTTTTCTATGGGTGAAAGATCTGGACTGCAGGCTGGCCAGTTCAGTACCCAGACCCTTCTTCTACGCAGCCATGATGCTGTAATTGATGCAGTATGTGGTTTGGCATTGTCATGTTGGAAAATGCAAGGTCTTCCCTGAAAGAGACGTCGTCTGGATGGGAGCATATGTTGCTCTAGAACCTGGATATACCTTTCAGCATTGATGGTGTCTTTCCAGATGTGTAAGCTGCCCATGCCACACGCACTAATGCAACCCCATACCATCAGAGATGCAGGCTTCTGAACTGAGCGCTGATAACAACTCGGGTCGTCCTTCTCCTCTTTAGTCCGAATGACACGGCGTCCCTGATTTCCATAAAGAACTTCAAATTTTGATTCGTCTGACCACAGAACAGTTTTCCGCTTTGCCACAGTCCATTTTAAATGAGCCTTGGCCCAGAGAAGACGTCTGCGCTTCTGGATCATGTTTAGATACGGCTTCTTCTTTGAACTATAGAGTTTTAGCTGGCAACGGCGGATGGCACGGTGAATTGTGTTCACAGATAATGTTCTCTGGAAATATTCCTGAGCCCATTTTGTGATTTCCAATACAGAAGCATGCCTGTATGTGATGCAGTGCCGTCTAAGGGCCCGAAGATCACGGGCACCCAGTATGGTTTTCCGGCCTTGACCCTTACGCACAGAGATTCTTCCAGATTCTCTGAATCTTTTGATGATATTATGCACTGTAGATGATGATATGTTCAAACTCTTTGCAATTTTACACTGTCGAACTCCTTTCTGATACTGCTCCACTATTTGTCGGTGCAGAATTAGGGGGATTGGTGATCCTCTTCCCATCTTTACTTCTGAGAGCCGCTGCCACTCCAAGATGCTCTTTTTATACCCAGTCATGTTAATGACCTATTGCCAATTGACCTAATGAGTTGCAATTTGGTCCTCCAGCTGTTCCTTTTTTGTACCTTTAACTTTTCCAGCCTCTTATTGCCCCTGTCCCAACTTTTTTGAGATGTGTTGCTGTCATGAAATTTCAAATGAGCCAATATTTGGCATGAAATTTCAAAATGTCTCACTTTCAACATTTGATATGTTGTGTATGTTCTATTGTGAATACAAGATCAGTTTTTGAGATTTGTAAATTATTGCATTCCGTTTTTATTTACAATTTGTACTTTGTCCCAACTTTTTTGGAATCGGGGTTGTACCATTTTGTTATTTTCTACTCACGGTGTATGAGCTGATAGCCTAGTAGTAGAGTAGCCAATCGGAGCACGCAATTGCTCACATCCAGTCAATGTCGATAGAATATACTTGAATATACTATGAATCTCATCTCATTATCTGTAGCCGCTTTATCCTGTTCTACAGGGTCGCAGGCAAGCTGGAGCCTATCCCAGCTGACTACGGGCGAAAGGCGGGGTACACCCTGGACAAGTCGCCAGGTCATCACAGGGCTGACACCTAGACACAGACAACCATTCACACTCACATTCACACCTAATCTCAATTTAGAGTCACCAGTTAACCTAACCTGCATGTCTTTGGACTGTGGGGGAAACCGGAGCACCCGGAGGAAACCCATGCGGACACGGGGAGAACATGCAAACTCCACACAGAAAGGCCCTCGCCGGCCACGGGGCTCGAACCCAGACCTTCTTGCTGTGAGGCGACAGCGCTAACCACTACACCACCGTGCCGCCCCCTACTGAAACCAAATTAAGTTTTTACTGCCGCACTGGTGATAACAGGCGAGTTTATAGCCTATTGATATATTGAATGTAAATTGTTGACTGCACTCATTTTGACGTTTCGATGTTAAAAGATATCAAGCAGAAAGTTGGAAACATGTTAAAATAGAATCAAATGAAACGAATGGGAAATTAGCCTCGTCGTTGTTTTACTGATTCCCAGTGAAACAGTGTTCAAAACTTGTTGACTCATTAAACTCCTCATTTTGCCATGCAGATTTCATGGTTGCCCTTTTTAAATGGATGTTCAGTGATTATTTGGCCCTCAATGACTTAGAAATCGAGTGATGTGGCCCTCAATGAAAATGAGTTTGACACCCCGATGTAAGGGGTAATGTCCAGGTGAGCTGATCATTATTGAGAAATAAACCCTGACAGGGTGATGCAAGAAGGGGGTTTCAGTAATTTGACACAAAATATGATTTTATGGCGTGGTGGGACACAAATAACACACCATCAAATGCTGTAATTGACCAAACACAATCAAGGATTTAAACGAGCCGTGTGGTAGAATACGATAGAATAGAATAAATATAGTCATATCACTGTTTTAAAACAAAAAGTCTCATGGATTTTTTTTTTTTGGGGGGGGTTGTTTGTTTTGTGTTCTTCTGTAGTTTGTGGGCTATAACGATGACATCCTGGATGTGAGGTTTCTGGGAAAAAAGGACAGTCACATAGTAGTGGCCACAAACAGTTCGCAGCTCAAGGTGTTCGAGCTGGCCACCAACAGCTGCCAAATACTCTACGGGCACACAGGTAAGTGACGGCCAGCAGGTGGCAGGTTTGAGTCACGTACATCCTGTAATCAGGACAGTTGTATGTGTGTGCGTGACGTTTAAAGGAGAACTGAAGGCAATTTTTAATTTTTTTAAAATTATCAAAATTCTATTTCTCATTTAATTAAATATTGGAATGCATTTCTGATAGCTATTTTGTCGCTGCTATAGCAAGTTCTGAGTGTTTGAAATATGCTCTGTAATATATCAGTCCATTTGTCAAAGCGATGGCCGTAAACGAGATTCGTTGAGACCTGTGCGAGACATCGTAGGACGGAAGTAAAACGTACAGCGGAAATCCAAGTGACCAACATCTGCCAACGTTGTCAGAAGACGCCCACGAAGCCCCCCTTCGAATGCAATGAATGAATGAATGGTTTATTTCGAAATTCATATTTACACGTACATATATCTGAACATAACATTTACAAAACGCGATTCTGAGGTGACCCCCAAAGACTAATAGTCTGTCAGCCAAATTAACTATATACATCCAATAGTATTATTTACATTTGTGTGGCTGGAGGACACCCTATTAAAAATAAAAAAGAGAAGAAAAAAAAATTAAGACTGAATGCTGACGTAATTAAGCCGGAAGTTGTGTTTGTTTTGATAGCAATCCGGAAAGTTTGAAAAAAGTAGGCAGTAATCGTCATTTAAACTCATTTTTGTGCAATATTTCGTTTGGAAAAGAGTTTTCAAAATGGTGGCACTGACACGTCACGTTTTGAAGTCTCGCACAAGTCTCGTGAAGATCGCGCGGATAAGCGACGCCTGCCGTGGACCAAACGAACTCAGTTCAACATGGCTAAAAACCGAATAGGCCGATAAGTATAATATTTAATTGCAATTAGTTGCCAATACGAGTCACGATATGAGGTTACTAAAACCGAAAACAGAATTGAATAACACGTTAATTAAGAAATAAAGCAAGTTTAAGAATGACTTCAGTTCTCCTTTAATATCTGAATAATATCGGCGTTAAATCTAGGTTTATGCATTTAGTCAATCAGCAAAGCTGTGTGTATTTATTCTCCTTTTCAAATTTTTCTTTGCAAATTCCAATTATTATTATTATTATTATTATTATTACTTTTTTTGTAGACACTGTCCTGTCACTGGATGTGTTCAGAAAACATTGCATGTTTGCAAGCTGTGGCAAGGTGAGGGGATTTTATTTATTTATTTATTAATCAGTCCAGTTTATCCCCTGAGTGATGACATGAAATACACAATTCCAAATACAGATGAGTTTTGGAAGTTGCTACAGAGAAGCTCTTGTTCCCTCTATAAAAGTGTGTGTGTGTGTCCATATTTGTACAGGATAATTCTGTGCGTGTTTGGAAGATGGACCCTGTGACTGGTCATGTACAGTGTGTGGCTCAGGGTCATGGCCACTCCAACGCTGTGGGCTCCATTTCCTGCTCCAGGTCACACAAAATCTTATTTCAGTAATTCAATAGATAAGATGCTCTCTAATGCCGCTTTTCCACTACAAACGCGGCTGAGTCGGGCTGAGCCGTGCCGTGCTGAGTCGGGCTGTTGGAGTTGCATTTCGACTACGACCGCACTGAACCGTGCTGGCTGGAAGTGGGTGGACACTTTGGGTGGAGTTAGCGAAAGTGGGTGGACGTCACGTGATGTCGTTAAGCAGCGCAAACAGTGACATCAGTGACCTTTTAAGCGGTAGTCTCACAACCCGAATAGTAAACAATAAACATGGACATGGAGTCGTTAGTGTTACTGGTCTTGGTGCTGTGGCTTGTTGTCACCGACAACGCCAACAGATACTGGCAAGAGCGTATAGATGAGGCGAGGCGCATAAGGCTTCAGAAATTCTCGTAATTCTTCTTCTTCCGGGTTTACGGTGTTTACAGATCCCAGCGTGCTCGCGGGGCATGTGTGGGCATGTGAGGACACTCCTCCTCACCAGTCAGTGCACAGGGGAGTGTCTGCTCACGCCCCCAGCCTCACTCGGCTCGCTTTGGCTCGCTTCAGCCCCACTCCAAAACGGTGCGAGTTTTAGGGGCTAAGCAGGGCTGAAGCGAGCTGAGTCGTGCTGTTTTTTGGTAGTCAAAACGCGAGCCGTGTCGGGCTGAAGTGAGCTGAAGCGAGCTGAAAAAGGGTAGTGGAAAAGGGCCATAACATGCAAGAAAGGCCAAACTATAAATATTAGTGCTGTCAAAAATGTCGCGTTATTAACGCGTTAACTTGACTCAATTTTAACGGCGATAATTTTTTTATCGCGAGATTAACGCTCTGTAACATGATGCCACGCCCCGCACAGCCAGAGTCCTCTGCCCTCCCCCGAAGAGACACGGTGCTCGGCTTAGGTTTCGTTTTCCCATCGGCGGCTCCAGCCCCACTTTGCAGTGGCTGTGACAAGACGTGTTATGGTCTGCAATAAAAATAAAAAAAAACACATTGGTACAACCAGTGTTCGAACTATGCCGATATTTTCGGGGGGGGTCCCTTTTTTTTCCCTTGGGGGGGTGCTTGCGCTTGTCTCAGAGCGCGGATCTCCATCGCGCGCTCACTTCGGATATGCAAATGCTTCCCGTTACACACGATTGCTATGTCAATAAACATCATTTTGCCAATATTTTAGAGACCCCCCAACATTTCCCAAATCATGTTTTCAAGGGATCTCATGTCTGTTTCAGGGGATCTCGGATCCCCCGTGTACTCCCGTAGTTCGAACGGTGAGCAAGCCCATTCACTTTTTTATGCTGATAAGAGAATTACAATGGTTTTTCATGTGACAAAAATGTGCGATTAAATTGCGATTAATTGCGAGTTAACTATGACAGTCGCGACATTAATCGCGATTAAATATTTTAATCGCTTGACAGCACTAATAAATATATGTAGTTATTAAAATGCTGATTAGTGTGACAGCTATAGTATAGTCTGTCCATTCAAACCTTTCATCATTGATATGATAGTTTTCTTTAAGAGATGTTTGTTTAAAGGTAGACCGCCTTTCAGATTTTTCAAGTTTAGGTCATAAAAAGAATTTTCCCTGACACCCAGTTATTTTTGTTTAGTGGATCGAAAGCTACTGAATTTGAATCGCAGACTTCCAATTTTAGTAGTTTTTTTTTAATAGAACAATTAATGAATTTAAGGCCACGTGGCCCTAAATTTTTCCTGCTTCATCATAACGCAATTCAAGATACTACGTCATGCATCATGTGGTGGGCTTTCCCCGTTCGCGCAAGGCATTGTGGGATGCAAACGAAAAATGGAGGACACGAATGAAATGTGAAAGACCGACTACAGTAACGGAAAGCGAGAAGAAAAGACGTTATGTTGCGAAGGAAAGGAAACACAGGACCAAACTAATAAATATCGGCGGTCAGCGAGCACCTCGGTGTGATCAGCTGTTCGTTTAGCGACAGAATTATGTAGCTGTCAGTGCACGGTCAAGGTAAACCTGTAGATGGCAGTAATGCAACACTGTGGATGCCAGCTGCCGTAAAACCCAAAAGAAGAAGAAGAAGAAGGTGGTAAACCTGCGCATGCGCACACGGACTTCCTCTGTCTGCTTGACTGCACGAAGCGAGCGATTTCATGCACATTATTTACTCAGGAATCCCTTCAAATTAAATAACTTCCCAGCCACAGAATGGCCTGATATTTTGTGAGGTGTTACAGAAATAAACATATATTAGAATGACCAAATTTCAGAGGGAACTAAATTTCACAGATTTAATGAAATCAAAAGGTCGTCTACCTTTAATATTTGTGGAACTCTTGAGCGTCAGTGCTTTTAACAGTCAGTAGGTTTTCCACTTTGGGAGAGTCTCCAGGACAGGGTTTTGTGCTTCGCTGTTTCTCAGTAACATAACGAGGTTTAATGAGGTA
The DNA here is from genome assembly GCF_027579695.1 of Neoarius graeffei. NCBI lineage: Eukaryota > Metazoa > Chordata > Actinopteri > Siluriformes > Ariidae > Neoarius > Neoarius graeffei. The sequence continues at coordinate 40,880,728 of NC_083588.1, forward strand.
ACTCATCTCATGGACATTCCATACTGTTATGCGTAACTATAAATTGATAAAATATATGACGTTGTTATCGAATTAATAGCAAAAATATAGTTGTTGGAGAGTTGATGTGGTTATAAGCAGGGCTTTGAACCGGTTCAAGGAACGAAAACGAAAACCGGGAACTTTTTCTATTTCACATGGAACAGAAACGAAACCAGAAACTTTATTATTTTTTATGTTCCGGAACAGAAACGCTTATTAAAAATAATGGTAACCGGTTAATACCGGTTTTTATTTCGTTCCTCAAAGTTTCCGTAGCCTACAAATAAAAAAGTCATTCTTCTCCTGCGCAAGTTTCTATGACCCGCTGGGGTTCACTTCCTGTGTGACGTTCGCTGACTGAATGGAGAGAGCGGGAGGGTGGACTACTATCACGTCTCCACATCTTAAATAAGAGGTAAATATTGCAGTCTATCGTTATTCAAAAACGTCAATTTCAAACACGATATCAATATATTTGTCCACGTTAATGAGAGGCTCGCGAACATTAAATTACGTTAACCTCTGTTAGCCTATCAATGCATACGGCCTGACTAGCCTTTGGTAACACACTAAACGAATTATCTTTCATTTTTAGCACTTTTTCTGTTTGTGTAGATGGGAAGACATACTGAGAATCCAAATCGCCAACATTTGAAATAATTGTTTTGAATTATTTCTTGTCTTATTTAATGAAGGTTGTAATAGAATTAGCCTACATTTGGCTTAAGCTGGATGAGACAGAGACAATTTTATAGCCATTTGTTAAACAGCTGACAGGGAACGTAATTAACCCTTTGGTGACTGACCCCTTGAAAATGGTTCCTCCAGGAACGATGACGTTTCAGTTGTCAAGACAACGGAAAAACTAAAATACAAGAGCATTTTGTTTTGTGCACAAGAGCATTGTGACATATCTTTCTGTTTTTGTATTTTAGTTTTTCCGTTGTCTTGACAACTGAAAAGTCATTGTTCCTGGAGGAACCATTTTCAAGGGGTCAGTCACCAAAGGGTTAACCGTTCCGGGAACAAAATTTTTTTGTTCTAACCGGTTTGGGAACATCTATTTAATGGTGGAACCCAAAACCGGAAACGTTAAAATTCCGTTTCTGTTCGGAACGAACCAATTGGAAAAAAATTCTGGTTCAAAGCCCTGGTTATAAGAGGAATAACTGCTTCAAGAAATAACATCACACATGTCACATGACAACATGTCACTTGTCCAAATGGTACAAGTTAAATACAGTTTCGACTTCAAACTGGAATTTGAACTCATTTTTGTTTTCGAGTGACTTGACCACACTATTGAGTACATTTCTTGTATACAGTCATTTGTTCTCGAGTCCATTGTAAATGCTCGTGTTTTTTTTTTTTTAAATAACCTGGATTCAGTCCGTATCAGTTTGGTTGTTTATCTACAGATCAGATCAGATCGTACATGCACAATACACTGAAACAGATGGAAATCAACCCTGTACCTCTTTATTAAAGCATCCCTTCTCTAATAGATTTGAAGGGCTTGTAAGTAGAAGCACAGACAATGCAATTAACAGTTATTCCACGAAATCTCGTCGTACATGAGCTGATAGCTGACGAGGAGCGTAGCACCAAGTCGGCTGTAAGCCGTGTATGACGAGATTGAGTGGAATAACTGTTTTATTATATCCGCATTCACTGGATTTTGAGAAACCGATTTATTTATTTTTGCAAATTCGATAAGTAAAAACTTTTATACAAAACATCCGACAAAATCATTTCCACTTAGAATGTAAACAAACCGGCGAAATGACCATAGCAGTTTGTGAAAAATGCGATAATAATTCTGGGGAAAAAAAAAAACTTTTATTCCATATTTTTTTGGGGGGGTCTTCTTCAGGGTTTTTTGGCGGTGGGCAAACCAACTTAAAGGTGCATTACCACCACTAACTGGACTGGAGCGTGGAACAGGAGATATTTGGGGGGGTATATTCTTTTAGCTATTTCTGTTTCTTTTAAATACGTGATTTTATTTCGTCCTCGGTTGGTTCAGCAACACGGTCTGCCATTTTGTTTTTCCTCTACTCGTGGTATATGAGCTGATATCCTAGTAGTAGAGTAGCCAATCAGAGCGGGCGATTGCTCATATCCAGTGAATATGGATAGAATAACGCTGATTTATTTAGTTGCTTAGTATTCCTAGCTCATGATAGTATTTTAAAATAGAACAATGGACCTTAAAACGAAAGTCGTAAATGAAGGTACTTTTTCACAAATGAGGCATACGCTCATCTTAACAACTCTTTCTTTGTGTAACTACATACGTTTCCTGTTGGTGTAACTCCAGTTATTATAAAATATCTTTGAAGGATGTCGACGTGTATGAATAGCAAAAACTCAATCATAAACCAGGAAGTGTATAGATTCATAAATTTTCAGTTAAATAGAAAATAAGCTTAATCATTGCTCAATGGTGATTCACTTCATCAGCTTGGAGGATCAGATAAAAGCGTACAGTTTTTGTGTATTTCACATTTGAACAATTTCAGTGCTGTAAGGCTACAGATTTTTTTTTTCCCTGTTAATAGTTGATTAAGTTCGTAAATGATTTTATGATAAGCAGTTTATTTTGAACAACAGCAGCACTGAAGTAACACTTCCTGCTCAATATGTGTGTGTGTGTGTGTGCAGGTTAAAGAAGGCCTTCCTGGTGTCTGGAAGTCAGGACTGCACTATTAAAATATGGGACCTGCCTGATATTGTTCTTGGTCTGGGCGGCGAGCCAGCCCAGCTTACTGCTCGGATCACTGAGAAAGTCCACGATAAAGTGAGCCATTCTTTTGAATGCTTCCTTTGTTATGACTTCTTGTGAGTTTCACAGAAAATATGTTTGAGGGCCACTTGAGTTTTATTCTGGGGAAAAAAAAATGTCCTTGGTAAGAAGGAAAATAGTATCAGGTGTCATGCAGCCCAGAGCGTCTTAAACTCCTTTGTTCACGTTTTCAGAAAGCATGGCCTGAAACGACACATGTTTGTCATCGTAGGGTGTTGAGTTTATTTTACTTCAGAACGCTTGCACTTTAAAGCAGACTTGAAAGAAGAATCGTTTAGCTTCAAGTAGCTTATCAAAACAGCAACGGGCAAACTAATAATATGACCAGTATCTGATTTCAGCAGTTAAGCAGGTACAATAAATGTAGCAGATTAAAGATGTCATTCCTTAATGAAGATTAAAGCACACAGGCATGTTGTTCTAGGTATTGAAGGAGAACTGAAAGCAAATTTTTTAGGATCAAAATTCTATTTCTCATTTTATTAAATATCGGAACGCATTTCTGATCGCTATTTTGTCGCTGCTATAGCAAGTTCTGAGTGTTTGAAAAATGCTCTGTAATATATCAGTCCATTTGTCAAAGCGATGGCTGTAAACGAGATTCGTTGAGACCTGTGCGAGGCATCGTAGGACGGAAGTAAAACGTACAGCGGAAATCAAAGTGACTGACATCTGCCAACGTTGTCAAAAGACGCGCGCACCCTCTTTCGAATGCTGACGTAATCAAGCCGGAAGTTTTCCCTGTGTCCGAACTCGCGCCCTACTCACTATATAGTGCGGACGCCATTCTGTAGTGCTGTCCGAAACCTTAGTGAGGATTATGTGGGAAATGCGCTCAGTATAATATGTATTTATCACAAAAATACATGCACGTATTTATCATTTTGAAAACCCACCAGCCGCCTGATCTGGCACATTTTAATCGTGCGACAGTAATGACGTAAATATCAGAGCGACGGACTCGTCCTTATCCTGTCGTCTTTCCAACTCTTCTCTACGCCACGTTGGTTCGAAGTCGTATGGAATAATCTCCATCACTGATGAAGCTGGCAAATCTCAAAATTAATCTAAATTGGAATGATCTGGCCGCTGGGTAAACAGTTTTCAAAATGGCGGCGCTGACACTTCACGTTTGAAGTCTCGCACAAGTCTTGTGAAGATCACGCGGATAAGCGACGCCTGCCGTGGACCATACGAACTACATTCAACACGGCTAAAAACCGAAAAGGCCGATAAGTGTAATATAATATGCCAATACGAGTCACGATATAAGGTTAATAAAACCGAAAACGTAATTGAATAACACGTTAATTAAGAAATAAAGCAAGTTTACAAATGACTTCAGTTCCCCTTTAAGTAGAGCTGCTCTTACTACTCAGATGTTAATGATTTTCCAATAATAGCATATTCTAATGTGTTTTATTGTTCTGATACAAGCAGTTTGCCATCGATCATCATTTTTGTTACTTATGGAAAGAAAAAAAAAAGACAAACTTCTTTTTTTTCTTTTCTTTATATCCCCCGCTGGCCGAAAGGGATGAAGGGGGATTATGTCATGGTGATGTCCATCCGTCTCGGGAAGGGCGCTCACCTTCTGAAATCAACTCCTCACAATTTTTGAAGGAATTTCACAATTCTTTGTTATATGTTGGTAATACGCACATTGCACTTTCGTTCAATTCGGTCACATTTTACCAGAGTTATGGCCGAATTGCCAGCGGGGGATATCCTGCTCTTACTATCGGTTTCTAGTTGCATGTAAAGATGTGCAACCACCATGACAGACGCTAGTTCCTCTTCTCATCTCATCTCATTATCTCTAGCTGCTCTATCCTGTTCTACAGGGTCGCAGGCAAGCTGGAGCCTATCCCAGCTGACTACGGGCGAGAGGCGGGGTACACCCTGGACAAGTCGCCAGGGCTGACACCTAGACACGGACAACCATTCACACTCACATTCACACCTACGGTCAATTTAGAGTCACCAGTTAACCTAACCTGCATGTCTTTGGACTGTGGGGGAAACCGGAGCACCCGGAGGAAACCCACACGGACACGGGGAGAACATGCAAACTCTGCACAGAAAGGCCCTCGCCGGCTACGGGGCTCGAACCCGGACCTTCTTGCTGTGAGGCGACAGCGCTAACCACTGTGCCGCCTGAAAGTAATGTATAATAATAATAATATTGGCTGGCTTTTTTTTTCATTGTATATCAGATATATTCCATTCAGCTAGCATGATATTGAATGAGTTGAAGACAAGTTCATTATCATGCTAGCTGAGTGGAATATATCTAATATACCATGAAAAAAAAAAGCCTGCCAATATTATTTAAATGTCACTCAGATCTGTGATGTATTTCATATGAAAACTGCAAGTTTTTCAACAGAAGAAGATAAACTTCATATATTCAAGCCAACATGTGGATTTTTTTTTTTCTTTTTATTATATCGACACATTCACAAACAAAAAGTCCCCAAATCTGTCAAAACAATTCATCGATTTCCTCACAAGTGAGGATATTGGAAAATATGTCCCGGTTATGGTTCTCGATGTCCCGGATGTGGTTCGTATGAAAAGTACGAGTGGTGTATTTCCCAGTAAAACACTCGTGTCCATACAATATCATCATTTATAGAACATTTATTGGGTTGTTTTGCGCATTTATGTGGTTGATCTGTTTTCTTTATTCGTTGCTTATCTGTATATGTGCAGACATGTAACTCATTTTCTGATATCATATTCTCAGAAGTTGCTCTCACACATTTTTTTTTTTCCTTAGGATGTAAACAGCGTGGCTGTCTCACCCAATGATAAGTTGTTAGCTTCAGGTTCTCAGGACCGCACGGCCAAGCTGTGGTCTCTGACTGACATGAGCCTGCTCGGGGTGTTCCGAGGTCATTGCCGAGGCGTCTGGTGTGTGCAGTTTTCCCCTGTAGACCAAGTGCTGGCCAGTGCCTCAGCTGATGGTACAATCAAGCTCTGGGGCCTTCATGACTTTAGTTGCCTCAAGGTATTTCACATGGAGTAAGCACAAGTTGCGTAGGCAGTGGTTTTGGGGTTAACAGTCAATCTGATAAAATGTTTGTTTGGAAAGCATGTCTGTAGCTTTTAACGTGCTTCACATAGTCAAGCTTCGGCTTAATTGTGTCTATTCTAATCATCTTTTCTGCAGACGTTTGAAGGACACGATGCCTCTGTGCTGAAGATAATATTTGTCAGCCGAGGCGCTCAGATAGTTTCTGGGTAAGCCACATATTTCCACCGCTATTATCTAATAATGGAAAACACACACACACACACACACATGCACACGTACACATTCACAAGCGATGGAGAAATTCCTGTTAATTCGAAGTGTCGGATGACAAGCTAATTGAAAGATCTAATTTTCCAGACGTCGTCACTTGTTTTTGATCACGTCACACGTGTTTAATGAAATTCTCAGAAACTCATTCCTTTTTCATACGCTCCGTCAGCGCTTATGTGCCCTCACCAGCCACTTTTAATACGAACCTCTGCACATTCATGCAATTATCCAGTCGGCCAATCACGTGGCAGCAGCAGCACAATGCGTAAAACCATGCCGATAAAGATCAAGAGCTTCAGTAAATATTCTCATCAGATATCAGAATGGGGGGTGACCTGTGCGATGTTGGTTCAGGACAAGCTCATTTGTCCAGTTTCGGTGAACCTGTTCCCACTTTAGCCTCAGATTCCTGTTCTTGACTTTTCTGCCTACCATAGAAGTAAGGAGTGGTTACTTGAGCTCCTGGAGTCTTCCTGTCAGGTTGAATCAGTCTGGCCATTCTACTCCGACCTCTCTCTTTCTCTCTCAGCAACAGGACTGCTGCTCACTACATATGTAAACTTTAAATCAGGGGTTCTCAACCTTTTCTACTTTAAGGCCATCCTTAAAAAAAATCCGTTTCCTGTCCACCGGGTGAGCAAAAAAATTTTCAGTTGGGAGGGAGGGATTTTTTTCATCTCATCTCATTATCTCTAGCCGCTTTATCCTGTCCCACAGGGTCGCAGGCAAGCTGGAGTCTATCCCAGCTGACTACGGGCGAAAGGCGGGGTACACCCTGGACAAGTCGCCAGGTCATCACAGGGCTGACACATAGACACAGACAACCATTCACACTCACATTCACACCTACGGTCAATTTAGAGTCACCAGTTAACCTAACCTGCATGTCTTTGGACTGTGGGGGAAACCGGAGCACCCGGAGGAAACCCACGTGGACACGGGGAGAACATGCAAACTCCGCACAGAAAGGCCCTCGCCGGCCACGGGGCTCGAACCCGGACCTTCTTGCTGTGAGGCAACAGCGCTAACCACTACACCACCGTGCCGCCCCGGGATTTTTTATATATATATATACAGTGGTGCTTGAAAGTTTGTGAACCCTTTAGAATTTTCTATATTTCTGTATAAATATGACCTAAAACAACATCAGATTTTCACACAAGTCCTAAAAGTAGATAAAGAGACCCCAGTTAAACAAATGAGACAAAAATATTATACTTGCTCATTTATTTATTGAGGAAAATGATCCAATATTGCATATCTGTGAGTGGCAAAAGTATGTGAACCTCTAGCATTAGTAGTTAATTTGAAGGTGAAATTAGAGTCAGTCTGTTTTCAATCAATGGGATGACAATCAGGTGTGAGTGGGCACCCTGTTTTATTTAAAGAACAGGGATCTATCAAAGTCTGATCTTCACAACACGTTTGTCGAAGTGTATCATGGCACGAACAAAGGAGATTTCTGAGGACCTCAGAAAAAGTATTGTTGATGCTCATCAGGCTGGAAAAGGTTACAAAACTATCTTTAAAGAGTTTGGACTCCACCAATCCACAGTCAGACAGATTGTGTACAAATGGAGGAAATTCAAGACCATTGTTCCCCTCCCCAGGAGTGGTCGACCAACAAAGATCACTCCAAGAGCAAGGCGTGCAATAGTCGGCAAGGTCACAAAGGACCCCAGGGTAATTTCTAAGCAACTGAAGGCCTCTCTCACATTGGCTAATGTTAATGTTCATGAGTCCACCATCAGGAGAACACTGAACAACAATGGTGTGCATGCCAGGGTTGTAAGGAAAAAGCCACTGCTCTCCAAAAAGAACATTGCTGCTTGTCTGCAGTTTGCTAAAGATCACATGGACAAGCCAGAAGGCTATTGGAAAAATGTTTTGTGGATGGATGAGACCAAAATAGAACTTTGTGGCTTAAATGAGAAGTGTTATGTTTGGAGAAAGGAAAACACTGCATTCCAGCATAAGAACCTTATCCCATCTGTGAAACATGGTGGTGGTAGTATCATGGTTTGGGACTGTTTTGCTGCATCTGAGCCAGGACAGCTTGCCATCATTGATGGAACAATGAATTCTGAATTATACCAGCGAATTCTAAAGGAAAAAGTCAGGACATCTGTCCATGAACTGAATCTCAAGAGAAGGTGGGTCATGCAGCAAGACAACGACCCTAAGCACACAAGTCGTTCTACCAAAGAATGGTTAAAGAAGAATAAAGTTAATGTTTTGGAATGTCCAAGTCAAAGTCCTGACCTTAATCCAATCAGAATGTTGTGGAAGGACCTGAAGCGAGCAGCTCATGTGAGGAAACCCACCAACATCCCAGAGTTGAAGCTGTTCTGTACGGAGGAATGGGCTAAAATTCCTCCATGCCGGTGTGCAGGACTGATCAACAGTTACCGGAAACATTTGGTTGCAGTTATTGCTGCACAAGGGGGTCACACCAGATACTGAAAGCAAAGGTTCACATACTTTTGCCACTCACAGATATGTAATATCAGATCATTTTCCTCAATAAATAAATGACCAAGTATAATATTTTTGTCTCATTTGTTTAACTGGGTTCTCTTTATCTACTTTTAGGACTTGTGTGAAAATCTGATGATGTTTTAGGTCATATTTATGCAGAAATATAGAAAATTCTAAAGGGTTCACAAACTTTCAAGCACCACTGTGTATACTGTATGTATATATATATATATATGGATGGATAAGAAATCGCAATGCTGTGTTTGCTTTTTCTTTCAGTACTTTTTTTATTACAAAAGCAGACACATTTAATAAAATATGACAGTTTAATCAACTGAAACTTGTACAAAAACTTTAAGTTAGCATTTTAAATGCTGACTGCAACATTTGCAAAACTTTTACAAAGGTACTTAAAATGTCCGACACACGGACTTTTTGTAGTTCTAAATCGAGCGTTAGGCCGAGTTCGGATGAAATTACACTATTAAAATGATCACTGAATGATTTGTTTTTCTGAATCTTTACTATTTTGTTGTTCGCTAGAATACCATTTTGCGATTTCACACTTAAGCAAATGTTTGAAAACTCCGGATCTCCTTCCTTCATGGTGGCTGCCGTTTTTTTGTGCCGCACGGCGCATGCGCAGAGCCGATTCAGTTCTATATTCTGCGCGGAATGCAGGGCTTTCCACAAGCGCCGGCCATACAGTTATGTCCAGCCGGCTACTTTAATGACTTATTTTTGTAGCCCACAGGCTCTAAATATTAATTTTCGATTTTAATAAAATTAAATGTTTATCTAACGGACTGACAATAATGTCAAACTGAACCGCACTCATTTAAGTTGTGATTCGCGCTGTTTGTACCGATAATAACCACAAATTCCCCGCAGACTCGTTGATGAAGGGAGAGTAACTCATCCGCGGCCCCGACATGCGGTGTGTGCACGCGCACTCGGCGGAGGCAGTAGTGTGTCGGGGCCGTCGGAGGGAACAGAAGCAGAGATAACGCTTATTTTGTCTCCGGTAAACCAGTCTTCTCTCGTTCAATTACGTGCTGGCATCAAAAGACACCGTTGGTTGTAAATGAAGCCAAACTGAGTGGTTGGAGTGTATTTTCATACACAAATGGAGAAATGTTCGCTGAGCGTTTGTGTAGCCCCACTGCAGACCGTTGTCGTTGTTAATTCATAGCATGCTCAGCTGCGTGAATGTGTCATGCACCGAAAATAAGAGATTTACAAGCCAGGAACGCCTCATGATGCAATACACAAGAAAAGGAAGAAGATTTACTGCCATTTTACTTTGTATTTGAGTAAAGTGAATAAATAAATGGTCTGTGGAAAATACATTTAATCCTGGGAGCTGCGTGCACAGGAGTTTATTTTGTGTTTACTCCCCCCCCCCCCCAGCTGGCTACTTATTTGTCATGGCTGGCTAGTATGAGCCTTAGTGGAAAGCCCTGGGAATGCGGAAATGTCAAGTTCAATTTTAGATTTACGAACCCGAAAAAAATGTCAAAAAACCGGCGTTAAAAAAAAAAATTCAACCGCACAAACGGCACTCACCCGACCGGTGGACTGGAAACAGAACATTTTTTAATAATGGCCTAAGGCCCACCTATTCATACTTGTAATGAGTCGGGGCCCATTAAAAAAAGATCCCCGATTGTTTTGGCTCATCTATTCTATTAGAATCTAATAATCTATTGTAAAGTGTATTAATGGTATGCGACATCACTCCCTGTTACAGATGGGAGCCCAGGAATTAAATAAATGCAATACAAACAAACTGTTTTTAATTGTTGGTATCGTATTTAAAACTGTATGAATGTGCCAGAAGTCAACATAAAAACATGCGTGCAGGGCATTCTCAGTCAAAAGGGATTAATGATCCAAAAGAGGAGTCTGGTCCATTAACACAAGAACTTACTGCCATGTTTGTGTACAGCAAACAAGCAAGTTATTCAAACCAAGAAGTGGATATAGAAACCACTCAATGGGATTACTGTAGATCCTTACACGCTAGCAAAGAAGGATTTTTCCTACGCGTTGGAAAATTCTCCATCTCCCTGTCATCTCAGACTACCTGGTGCTGCAGACATCGTTCTATACGGACACACAGATGAAAACCTGGAAGAGCATGGAGGCGTACAACTTTTTATATGTAGCTGGGTTAAAGATCTGGTGATCAGGACACTACAAGATAAATCCTGTATCGTTTTTGCCCGGGTAAATAGGAATTTCTGGGCTTTTTATACGCTTCTTTGCGATGAGTGCTAGGACTAGGGTGCATCAGTTGCCCCCTAAAAATGAAAAGTTCCTCCGATCATGATGCATTTTTGTTTTTATGTTCCTTTGGTAAGAAAACACACTGGGTGAAATATTTTGACAAAATTCAAAAGTTTAATGGTGGCACCAGGAGCTCAAAGTTATGGGAAAAGCTGCTATTTTATGACTTTTATGACAAAATTTCGATCACTTTTCATGAAACATTATGGCACCTTATAGAGTATACCAAATATCTTAGATACACATTTTTAGTCCATATTCTAAATATATTATCAAGCACAGTTTGAGTTTTAGCTGTTCATTGAATCATTGTTCAACTACTTTTAAACAATAAAAATGTATTATGAATCACATTAATGCTCCTCAGTCCCTTGCAAAGGTTCTTAACATGATCTCTGGCTCACAAGAAATCAATAAATGGAGTCCAACATTGTGATTCAAACCTTACGCGAAAACATAAAATAAGCGTTTTTTGGCAAAAAATGAACCTCATGGTGCCACCATTAGACTTTTGAATATGGTCAAAAAATTTTACAGGATGTCTTTATTGGTGAAAAGGAACACCCAAACAAAAATGCATCAGATTTTATGAAAGTGAGGGCAACTGATGCACCCTAGCTAGGACGCTACAAGTTTTAGTATCGGATGTAACCAAACCACAGCCGCTCAATTCTCAATCCTCCCTGCTCTTCTCTTCCAGGTAAATCATTCACAAAGATCCACAGAAACCACTTTAAACACCTGAGTGTTACATGTATTACATACGCGTTAGTTTACAATATGGCGACCCCGATCAAACAGTAAACAAAAACGCATCCGAGGACTGAAGCGTCTCCTGAACTTCAAAACTTCATGAAATAACGGGAAATGGTGAGAAAAGCGATCTGCGAATCCAAATGAAATAAATCCGAGGAGTTTGCAAACCTTTCACAGAGCGATCACTGCAAACTCGAGCGTTCTTCGACTCGGCTCCCTTCCATCACAGTGAAAGGTTCAAGAGCCACCTTTCTTGTTGCATTTTGGTAAAATCTTTTTGCTCTTTCACCCTTTATCACTACACGGTGAACCCAGAAGAAACTTTTCTCAGTTTCACGGTTTGTTCGATTCGAACAGCGCAAAACAACACGAGCGTAGGGCATTTTAACAACTAGCAAGGCGCTCCAGGGATGAACAGTGAACTTAGCTGACCACCACTTCATGTCTCACATAGCTAATGAGGCGGATGTAATGTCGGATACAACCCAGCAATCGTACCCTACTAAAAATTAGCTTCAACTTGGGGGGTGGCAGCCCATTAGATGGCGCTTCGTAGCCCACTAATGGGTCGTGGCCCAGTGGTTGAGAAACACTGATCTAGAGACTGAATCCCAGGATGTCAACAGTGAGATCACCCCCCCAGTTCTGATGTTGGATGTGAACACTACCTGAAGCTCTTGCGCTATAACAACATGATTTTATGCACTGTGCCACTGCCATCTGATTGGCTGATTTGTATAATTTCATGAATGAGCAGGTGTTCCTAATAAGCTGGCTGACGATTGTATACAGTGTGAGACAAATATTGACTTTTTTTTTTTTAAAGACGTTTAATCTCTTTGCCTTGATCTCTGTCCTGTTGTTCTGCAGCGGTTCTGATGGCCTTCTGAAGCTCTGGACCATCAAGACCAATGAGTGTGTGAAGACCTTTGATGCTCACCAGGACAAAGTGTGGGCTCTGCACAGGAACAGCAGCGATGACCTGATGGTGACCGGCTCTGCTGACTCCAACATCACAGTGTGGAAGGTCTGATCATCCAGCGCTTTTTATACCACAGCATTAAGAGGTTAAATGTGAGGTGTTGCTATGGTAACGTTCAACCCTCTGGGGTCGAGAGCTTCGCCAGCGAAGCTCGGCAGGTTTAGAATGAGTAGGTCATGGATTTAGATAAATATCTTCGAGTTTTTATCATACAAGCATGATAAACATATTGACAGAAACTTTATACTTTCCTGTGTTCCCGCTGCCAAATAATATTTATAATTTTAAATTACCTAAATCAGATGAAACATAAAACTTGCCACCTTAGTCACACTGAACTCGGCGTGCTGAGCACACAAACATTCATAAAAGACTGTTCCCATGGTAACGGCATGATCATCGCTTTCTGTTTCGATTGGTTTCCCTTTCGTGGTGGGAACGCCCAGTGTAAACAGGATAAAATCTATCAGCCGTAGTTTAGGCTGTTTGGAGGGAAAACTTGTTGTAAGATGGCACGTGGATTTTATGCGCTTCGGATGATTTCAGGACAGCAATTCAATTCATGATTCACGACAGCAATTCAATTCAATCTTGAGAACTGCGACACTGATGATGACTGGTGCCTTTATATTTTATATACAGTGGTGCTTGAAAGTTTGTGAACCCTTTAGAATTTTCTATATTTCTGCATAAATATGACCTAAAACATCATCAGATTTTCACACAAGTCCTAAAAGTAGATAAAGAGAACCCAGTTAAACAAATGAGACAAAAATATTATACTTGGTCATTTATTTATTGAGGAAAATTATCCAATATTACATATCTGTGAGTGGCAAAGGTATGTGAACCTCTAGGATTAGCAGTTAATTTGAAGCTAAAATTAGAGTCAGGTGATTTCAATCAATGGGATGACAATCAGGTGTGAGTGGGCACCCTGTTTTATTTAAAGAACAGGGATCTATCAAAGTCTGATCTTCACAACACGTTTGTGGAAGTGTATCATGGCACGAACAAAGGAGATTTCTGAGGACCTCAGAAAAAGCATTGTTAATGCTCATCAGGCAGGAAAAGGTTACAAAACCATCTCTAAAGAATTTGGACTCCACCAATCCATAGTCAGACAGATTGTGTACAAATGGAGGAAATTCAAGACCATTGTTACCCTCCCCAGGAGTGGTCGACCAACAAAGATCACTCCAAGAACAGGGTGTGTAATAGTCGGCGAGGTCACAAAGGACCCCAGGGTAACTTCTAAGCAACTGAAGGCCTCTCTCACATTGGCTAATGTTAATGTTCATGAGTCCACCATCAGGAGAACACTGAACAACAATGGTGTGCATGGCAGGGTTGCAAGGAGAAAGCCACTGCTCTCCAAAAAGAACATTGTTGCTCATCTGCAGTTTGCTAAAAATCACGTGGACAAGCCAGAAGGCTATTGGAGAAATGTTTTGTGGACGGATGAGACCAAAATAGAACTTTTTGGTTTAAATGAGAAGCATTATGTTTGGAGAAAGGAAAACACTGCATTCCAGCATAAGAACCTTATCCCATCTGTGAAACATGGTGGTGGTAGTATCATGGTTTGGGCCTGTTTTGCTGCATCTGGGCCAGGACGGCTTGCCATCATTGATGGAACAATGAATTCTGAATTATACCAGCGAATTCTAAAGAAAAATGTCAGGACATCTGTCCATGAACTGAATCTCAAGAGAAGGTGGGTCATGCAGGAAGATAACGACCCTAAGCACACAAGTCATTCTACCAAAGAATGGTTAAAGAAGAATAAAGTTAATGTTTTGGAATGGCCAAGTCAAAGTCCTGACCTTAATCCAATCGAAATGTTGTGGAAGGACCTGAAGCGAGCAGTTCATGTGAGGAAACCCACCAACATCCCAGAGTTGAAGCTGTTCTGTACGGAGGAATGGGCTAAAATTCCTCCAAGCCGGTGTGCAGGACTGATCAACAGTTACCGGAAACGTTTAGTTGCAGTTATTGCTGCACAAAGGGGGTCACACCAGATACTGAAAGCAAAGGTTCAGATACTTTTGCCACTCACAGATATGTAATATTGGATCATTTTCCTCAGTAAATAAATGACCAAGTATAATATTTTTGTCTCATTTGTTTAACTGGGTTCTCTTTATCTACTTTTAGGACTTGTGTGAAAATCTGATGATGTTTTAGGTCATATTTATGCAGAAATATAGAAAATTCTAAAGGGTTCACAAACTTTCAAGCACCACTGTGTATATATATATATATATATATTAGGGTGCATCAGTTGCCCCCTAAAAATGAAAAGTTCCTCCGATCTTGATGCATTTTTGTTTTTATGTTCCTTTTGGTAAGAAAACACACTGGGTGAAATATTTTGACAAAATTCAAAAGTTTAATGGTGGCACCAGGAGCTCAAAGTTATGGAAAAAGCTGCTATTTTATGACTTTTATGACAAAATTTCGATCACTTTTCATGAAACATTATGGCACCTTATAGAGTATACCAAATATCTTAGATACACATTTTTAGTCCATATTCTAAATATATTATCAAGCACAGTTTGAGTTTTAGCTGTTCATTGAATCATTGTTCAACTACTTTTAAACAATACAAATGTATTATGAATCACATTAATGCTTCTTGCAAAGGTTCTTAACATGATCTCTGGGTCACAAGAAATCAATAAATGGAGTCCAACATTGTGATTCAAACCTTACGCGAAAACATAAAATAAGCGTTTTTTGGCAAAAAATGAACATCATGGTGCCACCATTAGACTTTTGAATATGGTCAAAAAATTTTACAGGCTGTCTTTATTGGTGAAAAGGAACACCCAAACAAAAATGCATCAGATTTTATGAAAGTGAGGGCAACTGATGCACCTTTTTATATATATATATATATATATATATATATATATATATATATATATATATATATACACAGGTAGTCGTCAACTTACAACTGCGTGTGGTTATGACTGACCGGTCGTAAACCGATCTGGTCGTAAGTTGGCCTATGTTAAATGAACGTAAGTATATTGTGATGTGTAATGATATTGTAATCATCTTAAAGTCTTATTTTATCAACATTTTCTTATTTCATTACCTTGGCTCATTATTTGGTTTAAGTCAAACACTGCATATGCCGGGGTGAAAGTAATTTTAATTTCTTGCTGGTGCATTATTTTGAGCCATAGTGCACGCGTGCAGCGCGCGCCGAAAAATACACCTAATTATTTATTATTGTCTACTTATCAAGCATTCACTAGGACTTCTTATCACTCAGTAGTACTAGTATAGTACTTTTATCACTTTCATCCACCTGTATCAGTTTTGATTATAAATAAATTGCAAACACATCATTTCAACAACACAATCGTTTTAATTACATTTTTTTTTAGCTGAACAGTTGAAAACTAACTTTTCATTTTGGACATTGGACACAGAACAGTGTAACAGAACAGAAAAGTGAAAGCTACTTTGATTACCAGCTGCGCACGTTATAGCACAAGATCTGGTTAAGCCGTACGTGCGCTGTAGCTCGCTCGTTGTTTGTCCAGCGAAACACTGCACACATAATAGAAGAGGCTGGATGCAGTGTTGCCAGATTGGGCAGTTTTAAGTGCATTTTGGCGGGTTTTGACGGTCGTAAAGTCCATCGGTCGTAAGTCGCATAGGTCGTAAGTCGATGACTACCTACAACCGATCGACTTTACGACCGTCTGGTTATGACTGGCAAGTGTTTCCCAGCTGAGCTAGCTGAGCGTATGACCGTTTCCGCCCCAGCTCCCGGCAGCGCCCCGAATCCAGCCAGTGTTGCCAGATACTGCTGACGGTTTCCAGCCCAAAATATGTTCAAAACCCGCCAAAATGCACTTAAAACCGCCCAATCTGGCAACACTGCATCCAGCCTCTTCTATTATGTGTGCAGTGTTTCGCTGGACAAACAACGAGCAAGCTACAGCGCGCGTACGGCTTAACCAGATCTTGTGCTATAACGTGTGCAGCTGGTAATCAAAGTAACTTTCTCTTTTGTGTTCTGTTACACTGTTCTGTGTCCAATGTCCAAAATGAAAAGTTAGTTTTCAACTGTTCAGCTAAAAAAAATGTAATTAAAACGACTGTGTTGTTGAAATGATGTGTTTGCAATTTATTTATAATCAAAAACTGATACAGGTGCATGAAAGAGTGATAGTGTGATAAAAAATGCACTATACTAGTACTACTGAGTGATAAGAAGTCCTAGTGAATGCTTGATAAGTAGACAATAATAAATAATTAGGTGTATTTTTCGGCGCGCGCTGCGCGTGCGCACTATGGCTCAAAATAATATACCGGCAAGAAATAAAAGTTACTTTCACCCCTGAGTATGCAGTGTTTGACTTAAACCAAATAATGAGCCGAGGTAATGAAATAAGAAAATGTTGATAAAATAAGACTTTAAGATGATTACAATATCATTACACATCACAATATACTTACGTTCATTTAACATAGGCCGACTTACGACCAGATCGGTTTACAGCCGATCAGTCGTAACCAAACGCAGTCGTAAGTCAACGACTACCTGTGTGTGTGTGGGGGGGGGGGGGGGTTTTAAACTTCAACTCAACTCGAGTAAGCGTAAATATTTCTTCTATTTCTGATGAGCAGATCGGTTGATGTAGTGTATACACAGGAAAAATGGTAGAGCGGTTTTTCCAGAGTTATTTTCATCAAAAATGGTTTGTTTTGCTTTATTTTGGAGTTTAGAGAGTAAAATTTGGAGTCAGAGTAATTGTTTAACAGTAGGTTGTGGCTCTGAACTGAGTAAAATAGTACAAGAGTTCATTTCAAGACACACTGAAGAGAGTCAAATACCAAAATCAAGTCAAATACCAGATAAATGAAGCTGTTATAAAAAGCAGCTTTAGAACTGTGTTGGAATATATGAAAAAACATGACCTTACCCATTGTGACGAGCTGTTTTGACTACTTGACCTGATGGGGATTAAGAGTTAATCTGATGAGATTAAGAGTTGGCAGTGGGAGGGATTTTCACTCTTCTCATTGAATGGAATGAAATTTTTACTCTTCTCATTTAATACCCGTCCTACTGCCAACCCTTTATCCCAAAACAATAGGACATACATTTTTTGACGGCCAGTTAATTGTCCAAATCAATGGAGCAGGTTTAAGTTTTTGTGCTTGATCCGTTCCTAAGACTGAACAGAATCACCTCAAGTGATCAAAACGGTTCGTCACAATGGGTAAGGTCATGGTTTTTCACACATTCCAACAGTTCTAAAGCTGCTTTTTACAACATCTTCATTTATGTTATTTTTTTTTAAAGTACAATCATGACATACATACCACATAGATATTATTGTACCTGAACTTGTTTTGAATACAAAAAAGTCATGTGACTTTGAAAATACTGCTAGGATTTGTTGAAATTGACAACCAAATCAGAGCATACCAAAATCATTAGAGTGCCAGAAAATACCCTCAGACCCCAGAGGGTTAAAGGAGGACAAAAAAAACAGAGATGTGCATAAAGGCAGGGACTGGATTACTGACTAACTACTGAAGAATGTGGTTATCTTGTTTAATTAGTAAAACATTGGAAATAGATGATGCATTGCAGCACTTTGGTCTTGAACTAAGAATTTGGGTCCTGACGAGCTTGTATGAGTTCTTTATAGGGAAGTAATTCAAAGGGAATTTTAGACAATAGTATTAGTAAATAAACTCTGATGTGGACCGATGACGTTAACAAGGTTCAAAGTATTGCTGGGACATGGCGATTCATTTCCGCCAGTTCGTTCATGTCGGTCAGTTCAGCAAAGAAATTCGTTCGTTCAGTTCGTTCACTCGTTCATTTTGATGACGTCACACCAAAGCGGCACAACAATGGCTGTCGTCCGAAGTTTAGTTCATCTTGAGTGAACGAGAGGCGGCAGAGGTGCCATCCACAATAGATTTTCATACATTACAATGTGCTTGAGAAAAAGATGGAAGAAAAACATTATCCTAGCATTATCTGAAAAAGACTACATAAACAAAGCTCTGAAAGTTAATTAAATGTAGATGAGAATAAAGCTGTTTTTATATTTATTATATTTATTTTAGTAGAGCCATGGTCTGCCGGCTATGCAGTTGTTCTCTCAAACCCATTAAGCAAAAAAAAAAATTGCTTATTTAACAGCAACACTCATTTCAGAGAATAAACAACTTTACAAGTCATCGTATTCAGCGAACAGTAGCCTGCGATGTCTCTCTGCTGCATTCATGATCATTCATTGTTTGGCCTGGTCATGGACATGGAAACGGTTGTTATGCACGAACATTCGATTGACGTCACGTCTAGCGAGACCTTTTCCAGCTGTTCGAGCAAGAGACCTCCTTTAAACCCATTAAGTAACACCCATTTTGCTCATATTCAACAGCAACGCTCATTACAAAGAACAAACCACTTTATTACAAATTGCATTAACATTAAAAAAACGAACACGGTATGCCGCGATCTCCAGAGCCACGTTCTTCATTGTTTATCACAGTCATGGAAACCGTTGCTATGCGCCCAGCCCAGTATGGCAGCAGGCAGGCTGGCTGCTGGCTGTTCGTTCGTTCGCGAACTGCTGAGCTCGTTCGCTGTGAACTGAAATGTATTGCTGAGTGAGAGCTCTAAATTGTAAACTAAAGACCTGGCATGTGTCAACGCTCTGATAATAGGGCTCAGATAGCCCTTAAAGAAGTAAAGTGGCGCTGCTCTGCACAGATCAAAATGCAAGTTGGACGCCCTTCTGCTACTGAACAGATCCTGCTGATTCGCCAATGACCGAGATTCAGCGACCGCCCTGCTGCCAGCGAGCAGAGACTGCTGATTCGCGAACGACCGAGAACGAGAGGCAGCGCGAACTAGTTCTAGTCGTTCACTTCGAAGACTCGTTCAAAAAGAACGGTTCGTTCGTGAACGACACACCACTAGTTCAAAGAACGCAATTAATATAATCATGGTTCCCATGGGTCCTTGAAATCCTTGAAAGTTTGTGAATTTGAGAAAAAAAAAATCAAGGCCTTGAAAGTTTTTGAAAATATACATAAATAGACATGGGTCACTGAAAGTCCTTGAATTTATATATTTTGTGCAAAAATAGAAATTGAAGACCCTCAGACAGCACTGCATCAAGTACCGTCATTCATCATTAGCTGATATAACCACATGGGCTTGGAATTAACTTTGGCAAACCTTTGTCAAGCTCTACAATACAGAGTTACATCCACAAAGTTTGCTTAACGTTAGCTGTCTTGCCGCTGTTTAACCTGCATCATTTGACTTCAGTCACTCATGCACATGTGATGGTGACTGTCACACTTTCTTGAGGCAGGTGGCATTTATTTGTCTACTCATTTGGCCATGGTCATTAGGGTGGTCCCCAAATTTTTTTTTTTTAGGATTTTGTTACGACCACCTTACCTTTTTTTTACATTGCCTAAAAGAAGTTTTTGTGCGAAATTTGGTTAAGATTGAACAATGTTTAGAGGCGCCACAAAGCCATTAAAGTTTTCCCTCAAGACACAATATAAAATAATGTGGCTTATTAACCGTTTCATATTAATACAAACAATACAGTAATATAACTTCCTGTGTTCAAAGTAACAATAGCTATTACTTGTCTGTGATTTTCTAAACCCTTCGGTATTCTGGTATCTTGTGGAGATAAAAGAACACACTAAGGACTTCCCTAGCAGAAGGAAGCTTTCTCCCAGACAGTTCCTTGGAAGTGGGACCAATTAACCAAACATAATTGTCCTTTCTGGTTTTGTGCTTTGCACCACCGGTACTACTTGTATTACTGTTGCTGGCCATCTGAAAAACATAGAAAGAAAAACATTCACAACTTCATCAGCATATTACGATCAGTGCTCATTGTTTAAGAATCCCTTAGTGCATGAAAGTTAACCTTCTATCAGTCTATAGACCCTTTTCAGTCACGTGACCTTCGTAAACGCGACCACCATTTTGGACATGTAGCAGACTTCGGCTCGAATTGGTTTGAATGCGAGGAAGGCGACAAACGGAGAACATACAAGAAAAAGGAGCGAGATGCAGAAAACACCTTCGCTATCCAGCGACGTAGGGCATTTACAGGGCGAGCAGAGGGAGAAATAACAACAGTAACGACACATTAGCAACGCCGTACAGAAATAACGGTTTATGGCACAGACCCTTTCGGTTCTCGCTCATCTAGCTGCTACAATGACTGCTTAGACTGCAACAATAATACCTAACACACATTTAAGTATCCGTCGTAAAGACGTGAAACTCGTCGAGTGACGAGTGTGTTCATTGATAAGCTAACACAATCTAAAAGTAGACATACCATCACACTGCCCTGGCGCTGTGTACAGTTTACCTTCTACGGTTTGTGCACTCACTATTTGCCATTACTTTCTCCAACCGTTGTGACAGATTACAGGGAACGGCCTGGATTTAAGAGACAAATACATGTTCCTCTTATTTTGAACACTTATTTGTAGGCAGTGCTTAATTTGTAAAGTGGGAGGTCCCGGAGCGCAGAGGATGAGCGGCTCCGGAGTGGAAAAAAAGAGGAGAGGGGAGGGGGGCTCTGCGCTGCACTTCTGGGCATGTTTTGTAATAACACTGCAAATTAAGTTCATCTGCAGATATTTTGTGGATGTCGTTTCATGAGAGAAATCACCAACAAGACAGATATCAAAATCAGACATTAACACTAAATAAACTTGCATTTTTTAATTTAATTATTATTATTATTATTATTATTATTTTTTGTTACATAGTCAAAAGAGGTGTTGGATCACCGGATCCAGTGTAAATAGCTGCCGGAGCCAACGCCCGAGGTTCCGGAGCGCGCTCCGGCTTGCTCCCCCTCAAATTAAGCGCTGTTTGTAGGACACTGCCTCTGATCTGTCCTACAGTCTACCAACAGCAAAGGAACACAACGCTAGCTAATAGCTACTACAGAAGAACAGAGGTTACAATGGGTTATTTTAGCCTATTTGGTTACACACTCGCCGCCACAGAATGTTAACAGCAATGTAATGCCTTTTCTGGCTAATTTTATTCGTCTTACCTCCAACAAAGTGGTCACTACACAAGCGTTGGTATGCCGCTATCCATCTTCTCCGTCGGTCAGCATCTACCGGGATCCGATAAAATGATAACCCTTGCCTTGTTTGTTGATGGTTACTACATCCAGGTGCACAACAATATAGTGGCATGATGGAAGTCTTGCTGAAAATAAACACTTTCTTTGCTGCCGTTCCTCAGTGTTGGCTGTGGTAAACTACTGGTAGTACACGTCCAAAATGGCGGCCGCGTTTGTCGTGACGTCACGTGAAAAGGGTCCATAAACTCTTCCTGCCTCTTCTTTTTCATAGAAGTGGCATATTCCCTCTAGAACTGTGACTTTTTGGGGGTTTGAGATCTTCTCTGCAACAGTCTACGCACCAACTAATGTTAATGGCTTAACCCGATTTGCAACCTCGTGTGGCACCTCTAAATATTAACCAATTTTTCTGAAATTTTGCTTGTTGCCTTCTTTTAGCCTATGTAAAAAAAAAATGGTAGGGTGGTCGGAATGTTTTGGTAAAAAAAAAAAAATTTCCCATACATTTCGCGACCACCCTAATGGTCATGTTCATCAAAAATGTGTTTGTGTTGTGAAACTGGTGCTAATGAAATAAACAAGCAGTTTACTTTATCGCTCAGCTTACACACTGTTTTGCTGTGCTGTGTTAGAGAAGGCAAGAGACCACATGGTCTGCCATCACTGTAACAGTGCAATAGAGAAGTCTTGACACATTCAAGTCTCTCTCTCTGTTTAATTGTTGACTGTGAGCTTTTGTAAAGCCTGCTAGTTCTCATTATAAATATTCTCAGCGTTGTAACAGTAATTAACCTTGATCCGTCTCTCAAACTATACTGTGTTGGGTCCTTGAATTTGATGGAATTAGGCCTTGAATGTCCTTGAAAAGTCCTTGAATTTGATGTTTAAGAAAGTGTGTGAACCCTGTACAATTTAACTGGAAAGTACAATGAGCTAAATATGTGCATCAAGTGGAAAATGAGTCATGGGATTTCTCTAATCTGTCTGTCTCCTTCCAGGATGTCACTGAGGAAGAGCGAGCAGAGGAACAGGCAAAGCAAGAGGATCAGATTCTGAAGTAAGATTCCTCTATGGGCTTCACCGTGCTTATGTTGCAGTCCGAACAATGTAAATGTTCTGTATCTGAAATATTTTGCGTTCTTAAGGCCAATTTATGCTGACAACCCAGTCCTCGCAGATAGCGTCGCAGACAGTGTCTGCGTAGCCCCCCTACCTTCGCAGACGCTCTGCGCGCACCTCCCAAAAATTGTGACTACCGCAGAAGCCTCACAGACAGCGTCGCAGACAAGAGGGCTCTGATTGGTCCACTCTACATCCGCTGTACACGCACTTCCGCTTCCCTACTTTCCCGGTTTGGTTTGTTTTCACGACCGGCATTTTTAAAAACACGAGCGAAGATGGAGCAGCACGAAGAGCAGTTGATCGAGGAAGTGAGGAAGTACGGACATCTATACGACTCCAGTTCTAGTCATTATAAAAAAAAAAAAAGTTCTAGTCATTATAAGTAACCGGAGGATAAACACTCCACTAACCACACCCACCAACTACTCCTAGCGACTTCGCGCCCCCTTGCGTTGTGCCGGTGAATAACATCGCGCACGCCTATTACTCCCCGCTCAACGATAAATTACAACTGTCTGCGAAAAGCTGTCTGCGAAAGCCTTGTCGCAAGAGCATGCAGAGGCCTTTAGAATGATACTATAGCGAACAGTATGTTGCTGTCCGTGCAGGAGTATTCATAACGCTCAGTGTTCGAGCTGTTTTACAAGCAGGTCAGTTTTAGGCTGGAGTTACGTTACACACTGCAATCCGAGTTGGCGGTTGGCACGGGGAATTGAGGGGAACGGAGTGTGAGCGGACTCTTCAGTTCTTTGCCAGTCGTCCAGTCAGCACAAATCGGAGTCAAACAAACACCCCAACTGATCTGGGGTATAAAATAGCCTGGATTTTAAGTGTTTATTTGTGCTTACATAACACATTTTCTTATTAGTGGTTCAAAGGAGTTATGTCGTTTTATACAGGTTGTAGAGCAGCTTAGTCTCAGAGACATGGCTTTTGAGGTCTTTGATAATCAGCGTGGCTTTAAAGGGGAACTGAAGTTATTTTTAAACTTGCTTTATTTCTTAATTAACGTGTTATTCGATTACGTTTTCGGTTTTAGTAACCTTATATTATGACTCGTATTGGCAACTAATTGCAGTTAAATATTATCCTTATCGGCCTATTCGGTTTTTAGCCACGTTGAATCGAGTTGGTTTGGTCCATGGCAGGCGTCGCTTATCCGTGCAATCTTCACAGACTTGTGCAAGACTTCGAAACGTGAAGTGTCAGCGCCGCCATTTTGAAAACTGTTTTCCAAATGAAATATTGCACAAAAACGAGTTTAAATGACGATTACTGCCTACTTTTTTCAAACTTTCCTGATTAGGGTGCATCAGTTGCCCTCACTTTCATAAAATCTGATGCATTTTTGTTTGGGTGTTCCTTTTCACCAATAAAGACATCCTGTAAAAATTTTTGACCATATTCAAAAGTCTAATGGTGGCACCATGAGGTTCATTTTTTGCCAAAAAACGCTTATTTTATGTTTTCGCGTAAGGTTTGAATCACAATGTTGGACTCCATTTATTGATTTCTTGTGACCCAGAGATCATGTTAAGAACCTTTGCAAGGGATCGAGAAGCATTAATGTGATTCATAATACATTTGTATTGTTTAAAAGTAGTTGAACAATGATTCAATGAACAGCTAAAACTCAAACTGTGCTTGATAATATATTTAGAATATGGACTAAAAATGTGTATCTAAGATATTTGGTATACTCTATAAGGTGCCATAATGTTTCATGAAAAGCGATCGAAATTTTGTCATAAAAGTCATAAAATAGCAGCTTTTTCCATAACTTTGAGCTCCTGGTGCCACCATTAAACTTTTGAATTTTGTCAAAATATTTCACCCAGTGTGTTTTCTTACCAAAAGGAACATAAAAACAAAAATGCATCAAGATCGGAGGAACTTTTCATTTTTAGGGGGCAATTGATGCACCCTATTCCTGATCGCTATCAAAACAAGCAAAACTTCCAGCTTGATTACGTCAGCATTCGAAAGAGGGCGCGCGCGTCTTTTGATAATGTTGGCAGATGTCGGTCACTTTGATTTCCGCTGTACGTTTTACTTCCGTTTTACGATGCCTCGCACAGGTCTCAACGAATCTCATTTACGCCCGTTGCTTTGACATATGGACTGATGTATTACAGAGCATATTTCAAACACTCATAACTTGCTATAGCAGCGACAAAATGGTTATCAAAAATGCATTCCAATATTTAATAAAATGAGAGAATTGTGATGATGATAAATTTGCCTTCAGTTCTCCTTTAAAAGATTTTAACTCTTCATTTCAGGCAGCAGGAGTTGTCCAATCTGCTTCATGAGAAGAACTTTTTGAAGGCTCTGGGTATAGCCATCTCGCTAGATCAACCTCACACTGTGCTTCGAGTCATCAAAGGTACGGTCATCAGCCCTTACAGACTGTGTAGCATGTCGAAGCCCAGGGACAAGACAAGAAGCTTTTATTTATCACATGTACACTCAAGCACAGACTTGAGCACAGTGAAATTCCTCCTCTGCATTAACCCATCTGAAGCAGTGAACACACACAAGTGAGCAATGAGCGCACACACACATACCCAGAGCAGTGGGCAGCTATTGAGGTATTTCACCCACGTGACCAAGTCATGTGAGGCTGCCATTTTGGATGT
This sequence comes from Neoarius graeffei, assembly GCF_027579695.1. Classification (NCBI taxonomy): domain Eukaryota; kingdom Metazoa; phylum Chordata; class Actinopteri; order Siluriformes; family Ariidae; genus Neoarius; species Neoarius graeffei. The sequence goes on from NC_083588.1 coordinate 40,906,268, forward strand.
CACGGCTCGAATCAGTTTGAATGCGAGGAAGGTGACAAACGAAAAACATAAAAGAAAAAGCAGCGAGATGCAGAAAACACCTTCACTATCCAGCGACATAGGGCATTTACAGGGCGAGCAGAGGGAGAGGTATTTGCAAAAATTGAGGTTAGCAGGCTTAGAGAACGACATTTACCTGCTTCCACCAGGATTGTTCACTGACGTACGGAAGTACACGAAGCCCTCGTCTTTACCTGACTTCGGCCCACATGATCTGTATACCTATGTCGTTAAAAACCCATCGCCATACACAGGTATTGATCTGAAAGCGTATAAGAGTTTGGATGCCTACAAATATTTTGTGTCAGGCTGGGTAACATGCCTACTGTACCTCAGTGGGTCGTCCCTGGAGCCGGTGGTCGCCATCTTATTACAGCTAAGGTTTGTTCACATTTTCATTTACTTTCGGTCCTCAGGATAAACAAAATGTTATTAAATGTCACTGAAATAACTTCTTAGTCTGTTGAGACATGGCCCGTTATAAATTTGCTGTTACCAGGCAATGACCAAGAACTGTATTATTAGGGTCGGTGTCTGTGTTGTAGCAGTGTACTAGCAGCTAGCTGTTAGCACTAGCTAATGTCAAGAACATCATAGCTAGTATGTTATTGTAGCAATGTTTACGTTCAGTCATTTGGATGACTGTTAAAACCTTTCAGTCTCAAGTTTTTCCCTTTACTGTATTTACTAGTTTACTGTAATTATGATCCGGCAGCTATTTACACCGGATCCAGTGTAAATAGCTGCTGGAGCGTGCTGCTTAATTTGAGGGGGAGCAAGCCGGAGCGCGCTCCGGAACCTCGGCCGGAGCACTCCGGGAGCAAGCCGGAGCGCGCTGCTTAATTTGAGGGGGAGCAAGCCAGAGCGCGCTGCTTAATTTGAGGGGGAGCAAGCCAGAGCGCGCTGCTTAATTTGAGGGGGAGCAAGCCGGAGCGCGCTCCGGCAGCTATTTACACTGGATCCGGTGTAAATAGCTGCCGGATCATAATTACAGTAAACTAGTAAATACAGTAAAGGAAAAACTTGAGACTGAAAGGTTTTAACAGTCATCCAAATGACTGAACGTAAACATTGCTACAGTAACATACCAGCTATGATGTTGTTGACATTAGCTAGCTTGACCTTCAAAATGGCGGACACCGGGGCGTCACATGACCCTGTGACGTCAGGTGAAAAACCTCAATACTACAGCGCCCAGGGAGCAGTTAGGGGTTAGGTGCCTTGCTCAACGACACTTCAGCCCAACCTTCAGACCACGGCTGCCCCATGTTAACCGAACCGCGTGTCTTTGAACTTGAAGGGTTGTAACTTGTTTTTGTTTGTCACTCATTTCCCAGGTCCTACACACCCGCCAGCTCTCCTAACACACAAAAATGACTAACCGTGGAGATTCAAAGCTCATATGTGCTTTGTGCTTCCTCTTAAGCCAGCTCATCATGTCTTTTTGAACTACTGCCCATGCTGCAGCACTAAGCAGCGTAATACACTCTGAGGAAATCAGTATCTGCCCTCTTCCTCATACATGAGCTCTCAGATGCTCATGATTGGATATTGTTGCTGTTATTGACAGGAGAGAGGGATACAGGTCGTTTCGTCCAAGCCGTTTTCATACGCCCTATCAAATTATTTTATATTTCAGGTATTTGTTTGTTTGAAAAAAGGAGGAATTCTCGATGGATGTTCGACCGAAGCAAAGCACATTTTTGCAAAATGAAAACAAAACCGGAAACGATGGGAATCATCAAGTGTCGACTTCAGGCGCGTTTGGCTGGGGCCGCTCGTGGAGAGAGATCGTTTTTATTAGACCGAATTGCATAGAAAATCTATACTCGCGCTTGCCAGATATCCTTGGCAAGTGCGAGATAGGAGATGATATCCAGATATGAGAAAACATGCGTTTTCTCAGTCTTTATATAGGCACGCTGATGCCTCTTGATCATGTGCAGGTGAGCCTCATTAACAGTGCGAGTGTTTATATCTTGATATAAAATAATTGATAGTGCCTATAAAAAAGGCTTTGATAGTGGTTATAATGCACTCCCTTAAATAAATTATGGTTTGTTTATATCTCGATCTTGCCGCACATATAAAATAATTGATAGTGTGTATTAAAAAAGGCTTTGATAGTGCTTATAATGCACTCCCTTAAAGGAACAGTCCACCGTACTTCCATAATGAAATATGCTCTTATCTGAATTGAGACGAGCTGCTCCGTACCTCTCCGAGCTTTGCGCGACCTCCCAGTCAGTCAGACGCGCTGTTACTCCTGTTAGCAATGTAGCTAGGGTCAGTATGGCCAATGGTATTTTTTGGGGCTGTAGTTAGATGCGACCAAACTCTTCCGCGTTTTTCCTGTTTACATAGGTTTATATGACCAGTGATATGAAACAAGTTCAGTTACACAAATTGAAATGTGACGATTTTCTATGCTATGGAAAGTCCGCACTATAATGACAGGCGTACTAACACCTTCTGCGCACTTCGACAGCGCATTGATATCTGAGCTCCGTATCAATGCACTGCCGAAGCGCGCAGAAGGTGTTAGTACGCCTGTCATTATAGTGCGGACTTTCCATAGCATAGAAAATCGCCACGTTTCAATTTGTGTAACTGAACTTGTTTCATATCACTGGTCATATAAACCTATGTAAACAGGAAAAACGCGGAAGAGTTTGGTCGCATCTAACTACAGCCCCAAAAAATACCATTGGCCATACTGACCCTAGCTACATTGCTAACAGGAGTAACAGCGCGTCTGACTGACTGGGAGGTCGCGCAAAGCTCGGAGAGGTACGGAGCAGCTCGTCTCAATTCAGATAAGAGCATATTTCATTATGGAAGTACAGTGGACTGTTCCTTTAAAGGTCATAGGCAATGGTCCGAGGTGAAACGTAGAATATCAACTTTATTGTCTAGAAGAACGACCCAAAAAGCAAATTCAATCTTCTTAGTGTCTAATTTGCACCCTAAAATCGAATAAAACGGTTAAAATATACTGTTTTGCCCAATTTCCGAAGGTTTAACATCCTTCACCGCCAGGGGACCGTCGTCGTGACGTCATTTAAGCCAAACAGACCAGGAGCAGCTCTGTGTTTACCTGCGAACTGAGCACACGTGTACGGACTTTGGTCCTGAGAGGTTGTGTAAAATGTCTGATAGCGATTTTGAAGTAGGAACTCTCCAAATTGAATATCGAGAGGTGAAACCATATATGTATGAACCTATGGCCGTTGCGAAGCAATCAGTGAATGTGGCTCACTGGTTTGACCGTGCGGCCTCGGAATCGGACAGCAACTCGGCCGACTCTGATCGCGGTGACCCCGGACCTCAACAAGACTCGCGCCCAAACGATTTATCCTGGTAGTTATGATAAATTCCTACCTTCATTGTAATACTAAATAAGAGCCCTTTTGAAGAATAATTAAACTGCCCTCCCTAGTGGATATGGGGAACGATTACTTGACAGTGCGCCGGTAGGCCACATTACCCTGCCATCCGCGGCATTATACTATTTATAGCCGACTCTAAGCGAGGAAATATCCCTTTGTCTCATTTCCACAATGATTGTACAGGATCCCTCAGGATTCTTGACTTGTCAATTGCAAGCAAAAGTAAAAATGTTTACCTCCAATCTTCTCCTTTTTGCTTGAGCGTTGCTGCTCCGTTTCTTCTTTGACTGCTTGATTTTGTTTCACGCGCACAATCCACTCTCTCCGCCTCGTCTCCTCTTCCGGAAAAAAAACAACCCTCTGGCTTCACGTGCACGATCCACTCTCTCCGCCTCGTCTTCTCTTTCGGAAAAAGCCAATCCACGCTCTCTGCCTCTTCTCCTTTTTCGGAAAAAGCCAACCCACTCGCTCTGCCTCTTCTCCTCTTTCGGAAAAAGCCAATCCACTCTGTCCGCCTCGTCTCCTCTTTCGGAAAAAGCCAGTCCACGCTCTCTGCCTCTTCTCCTTTTTCGGAAAAAGCCAACCCTCTCGCTCTGCCTCGTCTCCTCTTTCGGAAAAAGCCAACCCACTTACTCCGCCTCTTCTTTTTCGGAAAAAGCCAACCCTCTCGCTCCGCCTCGTCTCCTCTTTCAGAAAAAGCCAACCCACTTACTCCGCCTCTTCTTTTTCGGAAAAGCCAATCCACTCTCTCTGCCTCTTCTCCTCTCTTGGAAAAAGGTATGAATGAATGAATTTATTTATTTCAAACATGTATAAAAAAATGTATGTAACTATTTGTACATACAAAAGAAAGAAAACGAGAAATTTAAAAAAAAAAAATAACATAAAGAGCTAAGACATTACAAAACACCGCACATTGTTCTAAAAAGGAGTGGGAAGAAGTACAATACTTTTTTAATTTCCCACCCCTTTTTAACGAACCCGAAATCCAAACTACATTAATACACCTATAAAAATATATACCATATATACACTTCATAAATATCTATATAAATATATAATTACAAAAATAAATATATACATACCATATATATATATATATATATATATATATATATATATATATATATATATATATATATACACCATAAATATCTATATAAATATATAACTACAAAAAAGTGTGTGTGTGTGTGTATATATATATATGCCATATGTACACTTCATAAATATCTATATAAGTATATAATTACAAAAATAAATATCTACTACATACCTCTCCCTGTAAATATAAATATATAAACTATCCCCATAAATAAATATATACCATATATTAAGTTAGTTCTAATATAACAATCAATCCTATTCTATTTATAGATTTATCTCTCATCATCCTCTGTTAACATACTTCCTCTATTTTACTTTACTAGGAAGTAAAAACTTCTTCCTGAACCGGTCCCATTGTTACACTTCACTGCACAACAGTAAGGCATGGGGTTTCTTTAGAAATTCCTGAACGTGCGTCTGCACTCAAGCTGAACGGCGATGTAAGTAAACGGAAGTGACTCAACTCAAGCGGTTTGTTTGGCTTAAATGACGTCACGTGCCGAGTGGTCACGAAAATAGCCAAACAGAAATTCACCGCAATCCGCACTAACTAATTTTAATTATTACTTATTAACAATACTTCTTGGGACCAGAAGAAAATTACAGAGGGTTTTTTAACATACAAAGTTTCAAATGTGCATGAAATTAAAACCGTTGCCTATGAGCTTTAAATGAATTATGGTTTGTTTCTATCTCGATCTTGCCGCCCATATAAAATAATTGATACTGCGTCTGAAAAAGGCTTTGGACGAAATGTCTTAACTATTGGACAAAGTGTCCTGATCCCGGAGAGTATGCCATCCTTCCCACACACACACACAAGATGGCCATCTCCAGTATACACCAGTAATTCTGCGAGGTTATGCACATCCACTTCCACAGGCTGGCTCATTTGGAATGAATTAGGGATAAAATTTCATGTTTAAAGCCTTTAATTTTCTGCAAAGCTGCTTTGCGACGATGTCCGTTCTAAGCGCTGTACAAATAAACTTGACTTGACATCCAGAAAAATATGAGCAACAAGTGCAGGTGCGATTCTAACATAAACAGAACCGTCAGGACGCGACGCATTGTGCCAGACAGTGTGCCGCAAGTGTGGCATCCATACTAGAGCTGTAATCAGGCCTGAAAAGTCAAGCCCGACCCGGCCCAAGCCCGACCCGAACCCGACAAGTACACCGTTTTAAAACCCCGAACCTGTTTACAGCCCGATATTAGGCTGTTCAAATGTGCGCAGGCACACGGCTCTTTTGCCTTTTGTCAAGAATGAGTCATTTATACATTTTTTAACATCGTTTATTCATGACTGGTGTACAGTAGGTTATAGGCCACTTGGAAAAAATAAATAAAATGTCCCCTTTTAACATCGTAATATCTCAGGCCTACGCATAGTCTATAAATAGGCCAAAGCCTATTAAGGCCTAAAAAAAGGATTAGCGACAAAAAAAAAAAAACGACAATTCTAAACTAACATGGGTAGGCCTATTTGGAACTAACGAAATAGGCCTGACACGAAAAGTAATTGAGATTAGGCCCAAGACGAATGAAAACTGGGCTTGCTTGCGGTTGCCTCTCTCCACAATCATCACGTGAATAGGCCAATGCACCAATATAAAAATGTGTTTTTCTTAACAAATTTAATTAAGATAAATTTTACTTTCGCTGACGGTGCACCCAAAACGTAATCGCCAGAGGCCAGCCTCCGTTTCACCTCCTCGGCATCCATTTTTGCATGTTTCTGGCGCGAATCGAAACGCATCACCTGACCGCTCATTTGCCGCGCAATCCCGAGCCCAAGTAAAATGACAGAAATTAAGCCCGAACCCGTCGGGTCCCGTCGGGTCCGGGCAAAGATCTTCAGCTCTAATCCATACCGTCTGTAATATACTTGCCATTGTTGTAACAAGATTGGTTTAATGGTTTGGTAGGCCATCTACACTGAATGTACATCATCTTACAGACTTTTTCTACTGGTTCTGCCAGATACACAATGATCCAGCCCAAACCCAACCATCTTCACTGTTTCTCTTGTTGTTCACGGTCAGAAAGGTGTGGTATTCCAGTGAGGTACACTACCGTTCAAAAGTTTGGGGTCACTTTGAAATGTCCTTATTTTTGAAAGAAAAGCACTGTTCTTTTCAATGAAGATCACTTGAAACTAATCAGAAATCCACTCTATACATTGCTAATGTGGTAAATGACTATTCTAGCTGCAAATGTCTGGTTTTTGGTGCAATATCTCCATAGGTGTATAGAGGCCCATTTCCAGCAACTATCACTCCAGTGTTCTAATGGTACAATGTGTTTGCTCATTGCCTCAGAAGCAGGGCTTTGAACCGGTTCAAGGAACGAAAACGAAAACCGGGAACTTTTTCTATTTCACATGGAACAGAAACGAAACCAGAAACTTTATTATTTTTTATGTTCCGGAACAGAAACGCTTATTAAAAATAATGGTAACCGGTTAATACCGGTTTTTATTTCGTTCCTCAAAGTTTCCGTAGCCTACAAATAAAAAAAGTCATTCTTCTCCTGCGCAAGTTTCTATGACCCGCTGGGGTTCACTTCCTGTGTGACGTTCGCTGACTGAATGGAGAGAGCGGGAGGGTGGACTACTATCACGTCTCCACATCTTAAATAAGAGGTAAATATTGCAGTCTATCGTTATTCAAAAACGCCAATTTCAAACACGATATCAATATATTTGTCCATGCTAGTGAGAGGCTCGTGAACATTAAATGACGTTAACCTCTGTTAGCCTGTCAATGCATAGGGCCTGACTAGCCTTTGGTAACACACTAAACGAATTCTCTTTCATTTTTGGCACTTTTTCTGTTTGTGTAGATGGGAAGACATACTGAGAATCCAAATCGCCAACATTTGAAATAATTGTTTTGAATTATTTCTTGAATGAAGGTTGAAGTAGAATTAGCCTACATTTGGCTTAAGCTGGATGAGACAGAGACATAATTTTATAGCCATTTGTTAAACAGCTGACAGGGAACGTAATTAACCGTTCCAGGAACTAAATTTTTTTGTTCTAACCGGTTCGGGAACGTCTGTTTAATGGTGGAACCCAAAACCGGAAACGTTAAAATTCCGTTTCTGTTCGGAACGAACCAATTGGAAAAAAATTCTGGTTCAAAGCCCTGCTCAGAAGGCTAATGGATGATTAGAAAACCCTTGTACAATCATGTTAGCACAGCTGAAAACAGTTGAGCTCTTTAGAGAAGCTATAAAACTGACCTTCCTTTGAGCAGATTGAGTTTCTGGAGCATCACATTTGTGGGGTCGATTAAATGCTCAAAATGGCCAGAAAAATGTCTTGACTATATTTTCTATTCATTTTACAACTTATGGTGGTAAATAAAAGTGTGACTTTTCATGGAAAACACAAAATTGTCTGGGTGATCCCAAACTTTTGATCGGTAGTGTACATCCTGCCTTATGGACAGAGCTTTTAGTCCTGCAGTTGCTTAAAAAAAATGTTCATACAATGCTGCTTACGTAGCTGCCATGCCCTTATATGCACATGCAGTCACATGCAAAAAAACAAAACAAAAGACAAACTGGCACCAGACTAACTCTGAAACTGAATCCATTTGTAGATGTATAACATTAATAATACACTCCTTTTTCTGCCATTGACATTTGTGAAAAGGTTCCTTGACCAACTCAACAGGTTTACCAGCAGCCTCGCTTATTGAGTCATACATTTCTAATTGGAAAGTACGATCTTCCTGAATGGAAACGGTCTGTCTTATGTAAAAGTATTATTGCGTCAGCCATTTGAAGAGAAGCCGTATATAATAAGGGATTACAACTACATTTACAGAAGACATAAAAAATATCCCGTAATAACATTACGTTAATTGGGGGGGGGGTTTTGTTTGTTTGTTTTTTCCCCCTCCTCCAAATTTTAGTTTATATTTATTTTATAAAGTACGTATTTGGAGCTGTGTTTCCAACACATAGGTGATTCTTGAAAGCCATGCCAAGGCACAGTAACTCAAATAACTACTCTTTACAACTGTAGTGATCAGAAAAGCATCTCGGAAAGCCCAACATGACAAACTCTCAGGCAGGATGGGCTACAGCACAGAAAACCACGTCAGGTTCCACTCCTGTAAGGAAGCATCATCTGTAATTTGTGCTAGATTAAACTTATTATAAATACAATTCAATGCGATGCTTCCTTATTTGAGATAAACCTTTGATGGGAATCATCCGGATCAGTCATGCATCAAGGAACTGTATTTAAAAATTTCACTTTAATGACGCTGGCATACTGTGACTCAACGTGGAAATTCATAGTGCTGATAATTATGTGACAAGTTGACAGGAAGAAGAAATGAAAATGAAAGTTTGTAATCATCAGTTCTGGGAAACTGCTGTTGAGTGAGAGAAATGGGCCAACTGAAAATGTAGGAGTGAATGAGGGGTTAAGCATCAAATAAAAGGTTTTTTTTTTTAAATTATTATTATTATTACGGCTGTCGAAGTTAACTCGATAATAACGCATTAACGCGATCTCAATTTATCGCGATTAAAAAAAAATAGTGCTGTTAACGCAAATTCTAATTTGGCCCTGCGAGTCACCCATAGTTCATGTTGAGGCTTGTCGCGCGCTGCCGCAATAAGAGTAAGTGTGAGTGACGGAGAAAGGTCTGTTAAACAGGAAGTTTCATTTCAAAAGTTTCATTTCAAAAGAAGAGTGTGATTGAGTTGGTTTTGGTATGCACTTTGCAGTTCTAAAATACTTTTGTAAAGTGAGATTTCAGTATGCTGTAGCGCCGTGATACGACACTAAATGTCTTTCTTGAAGTCCAACTGCGATTTATTTTTGTTTGCACAGCACTGTGAAGTCCTACAGAGGATTTCGACGTGACGTCACAGGTCACGTGACGCCCCGGTGTCCGCCATTTTGAAGGTCAAGCTAGCTAATGTCAACAACATAGTAGCTGGTATGTTACTGTAGCAATGTTTACGTTCAGTCATTTGGATGACTGTGAAAACCTTTCAGTCTCAAGTTTTTCCTTTACTGTATTTACTAGTATACTGAGCTAGCGCTCTCGGGCAGGCTGGGAGCGAGCGCGCTAGCTCAGTAAACTAGTAAATCCAGTAAAGGAAAAACTTGAGACTGAAAGGTTTTAACAGTCATCCAAATGACTGAACGTAAACATTGCTACAGTAACATACCAGCTACTATGTTGTTGACATTAGCTAGTGCTAACAGCTAGCTGCTAGTGCACTGCTACAACTACACCGACCCTAATAATACAGTTCTTGGTCATTGCCTGGTAACAGCAAATTTATAACGGGCCATGTCTCAACAGACTAAGAAGTTATTTCAATGACATTTAATAACATTTTGTTTATCCTGAGGACCGAAAGTAAATGAAAATGTGAACAAACCTTAGCTGTAATAAGATGGCGACCACCGGCTCCAGGGACGACCCGCTGATGTAGGCATGTTACCCAGCCTGGTTTTTAACGACATACCGGTAGGTATACAGATCATGTGGGCCGAAGTCAGGTAAAGACGAGGGCTTGGTGTACTTCCGTACGTCAGTGAACAATCCTGGTGGAAGCAGGTAAACGTCGTTCTCTAAGCCTGCTAACCTCAATTTTTGCAAATACCTCTCCCTCTGCTCGCCCTGTAAATGCCCTACGTCGCTGGATAGTGAAGGTGTTTTCTGCATCTCGCTCCTTTTTCTTTTATGTTTTTCCCTGGTATTTCCCACACGCCTGACTGCAGGTCAGGAAGATCACCCGCGCTGCAGCGCTGCAAAGCCAGAAAAAGATAGCCTGGTAACGTGTACAGATCACGTACACCAGCATCATTGATTTTCTGGTGATATCACTTCTTACTCGCGTCATCTAGGCCGGATAAAATACTCGACAATGAGACTTCGTCATGATCAACAGTGTATCGCTACCGGTAGTCGCCATATTTGTGACCGTCAAAATGGCGGCATAAATATTGTCGCTATGGAAACAATGACGTAGGCCGAAATCCTCTATAGACCCTTTTCAGTCACGTGACCTTCGTAAACGCGACCGCCATTTTGGACATGTAGTGGACTTCGGCTCAAATCAGTTTGAATGCGAGGAAGGCGACAAACGAAAAACATAAAAGAAAAAGGAGCGAGATGCAGAAAACACCTTCACTATCCAGCGACGTAGGGCATTTACAGGGCGAGCAGAGGGAGAGGTATTTGCAAAAATTGAGGTTAGCAGGCTTAGAGAACGACGTTTACCTGCTTCCACCAGGATTGTTCACTGACGTACGGAAGTACACGAAGCCCTCGTCTTTACCTGACTTCGGCCCACATGATCTGTATACCTATGTCGTTAAAAACCCATCGCCATACACATACACGCCAACGTCCGAGGTTCCGGAGCGCGCTCCGGCTTGCTCCAGGAGTGCTCCAGCCGAGGTTCCGGAGCGCGCTGCTTAATTTGAGGGCAACCTCGGCCGGAGTGTGCTCCGGAACCTCGGCCGGAGCACTCCGGGAGCAAGCCGGCGCGCGCTGCTTAATTTGAGGGAGAGCAAGCCGGAGCACTCCGGGAGCAAGCCGGAGTGCGCTGCTTAATTCTCGGACGTTGGCTCCGGCAGCTATTTACACTGGATCCGGTGTAAATAGCTGCCGGATCATAATTACAGTAAACTAGTAAATCCAGTAAAGGAAAAACTTGAGACTGAAAGGTTTTAACAGTCATCCAAATGACTGAACGTAAACATTGCTACAGTAACATACCAGCTATGATGTTGTTGACATTAGCTAGTCAACAGTAGCTACTACAGAAGAACAAAGAGGTTACAATGGGTTATTTTAGCCTATTTGGTTACACACTCGCCGCCACAGAATGTTAACAGCAATGTAATGCCTTTTCTGGCTAATTTTATTCATCTTACCTCCAACAAAGTGGTCACTACACAAGCGTTGGTATGCCGAGGACTGCCAATCTGTTAATGGCCGCTATCCATCTTCTCCGTCGGGATCCGATAAAATGATAACCCTTGCCTTGTTTGTTGATGGTTACTACATCCAGGTGCACAACAATATAGTGGCATGATGGAAGTCTTGCTGAAAATAAATACTTTCTTTGCTGCCGTTCCTCAATGCTGGCTGTGGTAAACTACTGGTAGTACACGTCCAAAATGGCGGCCGCGTTTGTCGTGAAGTCACGTGAAAAGGGTCCATAGGCTGCGACTGAATACAACTCCAGCACAATTGAAGTTTTATTTCATTTTTATTTTCTTTTGTCACACATGTCTGAACTGAGACACAGTAGCATGTGACTACATGTTTTATATTTGAGACTACAGCTCCCTAATCCATCACAAAATCCAATTTTGTGTTTTGTATGTTCAGTACTGCCTAGTATGCGAGTGAATAAACTCCCGTACCATTTTCTCTTGTCCCAGCAGTTTTTAACAAGTACTTTTAGCATAAAATGTGTTCATTTTAATTGGAACATTTCACTTTAAAAGCCTTATTCATTTACATAGATTTTAAAAAATGCGATTAATCGCGATTAACTATATGAAATTCTGAGATTAATCGCGATTAAATTTTTTAATCGTTTGACAGCCCTAATTATTATTTATTTATTTACTGCCGGTTAATAAAATAATAAAAGCACACTGGTTTCCAACCTTGGCCTTGGAGTAGCCCTGCCCTGTACACTGACCTCCCCCCCCCCTCTCTCTTTCTCTCTCTCTCTCTCTCTCTCTGTTTCAGTAAGGAAGTGTGTTAGTTGGATCAGGCTGGTCAGTGAAGTACGAAGTATTGGAGTAGCTAAAAAAAAAAAGCAGGACCTTAATGAGAACTAGGCAAGACTGAAATGTAGGCAAAGTATACATGTTGTTTATTCAGTCTAAAATTACAGCAAGATGTAAATATTCTGAACTTTTTATCTTATTTATAAACTCCTTAAATAAGTTTTAAGATCTTGACTTCCACTTGACAGAAAATGGAAGAATAAAGGAAAATAAAATGGCATTTTCGAGGCCATTGTCTTGCTGATCCCTGGCTGAGAACTTTACAATAAGCATTTTGACATGTGTCATGAGGAAATTACCTTGACATGGCTAACGATTATCTTTCAATTAGAAAAGTGTAACCGCTGGGAAATCAGCCAGCACCTGTGTTGTGCTTCTAGCAGTATGAGTCATTTACAGGCTTAAGCTATAAACGGACTGCTGCATTTACAGTCGAGTGTAATCTATGGTACTTCTCTTTAATATTGCCAGCTCTGCTGTTGTTCATGCCTTGGTAAGAGCTGTTATTTTTTTCCGCTTGTCCTCATGATTTGTGGTTAAGTGTGTGACCATCTTACTCTCATGTTGCCAATGATCTCTGTGTTGTCAGAAATCCAGCAAGAGGAGGAGGCTGGACAACATCTGGAGAAAATCATCCTTAGGCTACGGCAAGACCAGAAGGGTGAGCTCACACCCCCATTCCCTGTGTTTCAATATATTAACATCAGTAATAATTAGATAACGAGACCGTCAATGACGGTGTAGCTCACTCCGGCCCCGTCTAGTCCAGAAGGAACGATCTAAAGTGGGCCACCTTGTGCAATAAATGCTGCACGCTGTATACAAGCTATATATAGAAGCTATATACACCCTAGAAATACCGACCTATTTGCCAGAAAGGATCCAAAACGGCGAGGAACTGACCAAGAAGAAGCAATTTTTGTTAGTCCATAATTGCATTAATAATTGTAATGAAGCAAAAATGGGGGCGGCACGGTGGTGTAGTGGTTAGCGCTGTCACCTCACAGCAAGAAGGTCCGGGTTCGAGCCCCGTGGCCGGCGAGGGCCTTTCTGTGTGGAGTTTGCATGTTCTCCCCGTGTCCGCGTGGGTTTCCTCCGGGTGCTCCGGTTTCCCCCACAGTCCAAAGACATGCAGGTTAGGTTAACTGGTGACTCTAAATTGACCGTAGGTGTGAATGTGAGTGTGAATGGTTGTCTGTGTCTCTGTGTCAGCCCTGTGATGACCTGGCGACTTGTCCAGGGTGTACCCCGCCTTTCGCCCGTAGTCAGCTGGGATAGGCTCCAGCTTGCCTGCGACCCTGTAGAACAGGATAAAGCGGCTAGAGATAATGAGATGAGATGAAGCAAATCTGGGTAGAAGTTATATGCACCCTAGGTACCCCTACCTTCATGCCAGAAAGACTCAAAATCGGTGAGGAATTGAGGGAGAAGAAGCGATTTGTGTGGAAGCTGCTCATTAGGGCTTAATTACTCCATAGCTTCATTATTAACTGCAGTTATGGAAATTTGCGTAGAAGCCATATGCACCCCAGGCAGACCTATCTTCCTGCCAAAAAGAATAAAAATCGGTGAAGAATTCAGAGCGAAGAAGCGATTTTCGTGAAATGTAGACGATGCCGGACGACACATGATTGCATAAACTCATCACCTGCCGGCTGGATGAGATAATAATAATTTATGAATTTATAGTTTTATTACAAGAGTCACAATAAAATTGCCTACTCCTTGTCTGTTCTGTTCTTTGAAAGCATTCATCCAGGTTCTTTCTTTAAAGGAAAATGCTGGGATTTTTTTTTTTTTAAACCTGGGCCCTATTTTCCCACCTCTTTTAATTCAAATATTTACTCGGAACAGAAATGATTGAAATCACTCCAGTATTGTATTAGAACACAATAACCAGCAACCGTAAAATGGCTATACAAAGTATTTCTATGGCGCAATCGTCCACGTCAAAGTGAACCGCTTGTTTTGACCACTCACGGGGTCCTAATGTCTGAGAACATGAATTAGATCCCCACAGAGATACGCCTGCGTCTGTTTACCTTAATAACTGTAAAGAAATAGCTGAATATGACCCTTTATATAGACCTTTTGCAGACTGTTTATACAGACCTGTTTTACTTTTCTCTTGTTCCGGTTTCTGACGCATCGCCCTATTCTGTGCCTGTAGTCGATTTTCGCGCGGGGATGTTTTGTGATATTTACAAAAGGGATCCTTTCCATGTGGACAGTCAGTCTTTTTTTTTTTTTTTTTATATTGTCATAATCAGCTAAATATTCAGGCATCACTTTGGAAATAGACTTCTTGTTCCTGATAATTATTTGGACCCCAAGAGATGGGAAAACGGGTTTTAAAAAATCCCATTACATTACATTAATGACATTTAGCAGACGCTTTTATCCAGAGCAACGTACAACATACCCAGAGCAGCCTGGGGAGCACTTAGGAGTTTGGGCTATGCAGGGTTCCTCCTGGGTTCTGACAAATATTCTCCACTTTTTTCCTTGAAAAATCAAGTCAAAGAAGTATTTTTCACTTTTTCTTAGTCTGTATTTTTTCTTAGTTCCCGACTTACCAAAGTGGACTTAATGCAGGTTTATACCAACCAAACTGACATCATTCAGATGTTTGTACAGATACGGCTAGTCCTCTTCATTACATATATACAATTTGAGCTCCACTCCAGTCTCTAATAAGAAAGACCTGGTTTTGGGCCCCCTGTGCACCATCAAGCTAAAATAAACCTCTGTAGTTTGAGCTGACGGAAGGTTATTTTAGCGTGGGGTTATTCATAAGAGGTATTCAGACTCCCTTTAGCCTTTACTTCAACACACAACTTGATTTCCAGTTGAACAGAGTCAAGAAGAGTCTTGGAACACAGAACCGAACACAGAATTGCGCCACGTTTTTCATCATATGTTAGTCGCGGGGACTCGACATGCCATGCCACCCGAAACATAGCTCCCTTCAGTTGCTTGCCGGCTAACTGCACTTTCATTTTGGCTTATTTATTTATTTTTACTGACCCCTCTATTACTGACACTGTCCGACGTGCTCGGAGACGGTAGGGGCTCTGAGGCCCTGTTTACATTATTTCGAATCAGCGGATCATCAGATTAACGTTTTTAAAACGATTCGCGTACACACACACAATTTCTGTGCCCGCAACAAAACCGTTCCCCATGCACACAGCAACGCCAATACACGGATACGCTAATCACATGACTAATTAGACGGCACGTCACATGATCCCAGTGCATATCGGGCATGCGCAAGTCACTCACCACTTGCAAGCACATAAAGTGTGTGAGAGATTGAGTGAGCGAGAGAGAGTGAGCAAGAGAGTGTGAGAGAGAGAAAGAGAGAGCAAGAGAGTGAGAGAGCATAAGAATCAAAATTTACAGTTCTTTATGGAAATCAGGGACGCCGTGTCATTGGGACTAAAGAGGAGAAGGTTTTTCAGCAGTCGCGTCACATGACCAACGTGGCATGACCAACGCCAGCGAATCAGGAAGGTGGATGTCACAGTGACGTTGTCCAATGACGAGGTCAGCTAGAGCTCAGCACTGCGTATCCTCGTTCCTCAATGTTTACACAGCACCGGATCAGATACGTACTGGGTTGAATACATGGGCCCTGGCGGGTTCAAACTGTTCCGCCTGTGGAGTCGTTTCCCGGCGTTTTAATGTGCACGGACAGTGCATCCGCAACGACAACGATACGGATACGGTCTAATGTAAACACCACCTGAGTGTGCCTCCCTCGTGGCGGTTTCAGCCCTTAAGTAAATCATCCCAAAAAACCCTTGTGCCGTTGTTTGGTTCACGCAGAGATAATGACATCACCAGGCCGATTAAGACGCGCTGTGATTGGTCAAAAGCTTGGCGCTCATTTGGTCATTATGTGTAGTCGATTTTTATTGGTCACAAGCACGTGCTCATTGTTTACACTTTGGCTTCCCAAAGTCTCCTCACTGGGGTTGGATTTTGGCAAGCGGAGGGATTTCTAGAAAAGATGAGGAATACATTCGTCACTGTGACTACTGCTAGTCATTTTCTCTTCGTCAGTGACGGATTATGTTCGTCAATAACGAGTGTGACGAGCGCCAGCGGGAACCCTGGTTAGCCGTTCCTGCTGGTCCAGGGAATCGAACCAGCAATCTTTTGTTCCCAAAGCTGCGTCTCCAACCATCAGGCCATGGCTTCCCCATTACAAGTTTTTTTTTTTTTTTTTTTTTTTTTTTTTTTTTAAATCCAGTTAAAAAATCATCTCAGTGATTCATGTTTTATTTTTCTGAATGTATTTTGATCTTCCTGATGGCAGGTTATTTTGGTAATAAATAAGTGCTCGTGATCATGTGACAGCAGTTAAAGTTCATGTTAGGGAACAAAATATTTATTGTTCAGGTTTGAGTAGAACGAAACTTGGTTAGCATTAACCAGACAGTTATTATGTTCAGGGTTATCGGAAATCATCCACTCATGTGCTTGTATGTTCAGAGTCTCTGCTGCGATACTGTGTGGTGTGGAACACGAATGCACGGAGCTGTCTGAGCGCCCAGGCAGTGTTACAGGTGCTGCTGACTCACCTGAGCCCGGAAGAGCTGCTGCAGTTCCAGGGAGCGCGCACTCATCTCGAGGGCCTCATCCCTTATACTGGTGAGTAAGATCTGTGGTGTGTCTGTACATGCTGTTTGATTTAATTTCCTTTTGATAAAAACACACTAATACCCTATCTCAAGCGATCACTAAGGTGTCAGGTTCTAGCTGTGTTTCAAACTGCATAATAACTCATGTATATAGATAGTTTTCACTGACGTCACGGCATTCCGGGGAACGCCCTCCAGCCGCCATCTTGTGGGTCAAACAAAACGGACCATCGCTATTACCGGCTACGTTATCTCGGACGAATTTATAAAGTTATATAGTCAGTTTTCTAAAATAAAGATCAATGTCGGCAAAATCAAGCAAACGGAAGTATATGGATACATTGGACGACATCTCACGACAACGGTATGCAGCCAAACTGGCCTTGATTGGGGGAATTGACCCCTACGAAGTGGACAAAGATGCATTTTCAAGTGACTATGCAGGGCTGCCATCCATATCGTACCCTGATATTGTGAACTATTTCGTGAATACTAAAAGCGCCTACACACTTGACGACCTCAAAGCATACAAGTCACTGGAGTCATACAATTATTTTGTCTGTGGCTGGGTCCGTGAAGTCCACCATATAAAAACAAGTGACAGTCGTGTCCTAATTACAGCCAAGGTATGCAAACATTGGAATTTTAGAGCTCTCAACACTGCATATAAATATATGTGTGTATATAATATCGAGTTGATTTAAGACAAATTTTACATCCATTAGTGGTATTACAGTACCATGTCAGTTCCAGTTAGGCATCCTCCAGAGATTGTTTACACGATGTTTTGGTTTCCAAAAACAAACTTAAACACAATTGATTGTTTATTTAAACAACTTACCACTTATAAAATGATCGGAGCAGACTTTGCTGTGTTTGGAAGGCTGATAATCCTTGCGGTTGATTCTCGCAAGCCATAGATTTCTCCTTTGTATGCTGAGTTTCTTTGTTTGCTCGCCTTCGTGCTCCCGTACAGTGGGAATTCCATAAAAGCTCCGCTTGACATCATCTGACCTATTACGACAGCCGTGAATACAACAGGTGTGCACCATTGCTAGCTTTAAATAGCCTGCTTGGGTTCTTTTGAAGACTTTGTACTTGCGCGTTACAATGTGTGCTCAGTGACCCGTACGGTAAGCTTGACCTGCAAGATGGCCGCCACTAGGGAATCCCCGATTCTGTGACGTCATGTGCAAACTATCTATACATGCGCGCGCACACACTATGTTCTTGATGAACAAGCGTCCTGGTTTGCATCCATGTCTTGTTTGGTGCAAAGATGATGTGGTCGCTTCAACCTCAATTTAGTCTACTAAATAAAGAGCAGCTTAGTACTTCGAGCAATCTGGCACAAAGTGTCCACACGTAATTTTACAGCATGCATTAATAGTGCACATAGTGACATCTCACAAGTGTTAGTGTGAACATACTACTCACACTACAGAAAGTACACCATTTGAGACCATTTACAGTGTTATTTTATCTTCTGTATTTGATTTTATATGTTCTGTATTGTACTTTTTTATAATATAATCTCAAACACAAAGATTATTATTATTATTATTATTATTATTATTATTATTATTATAATAATACATACAGGACACTTTTTCAATGGAATAAAAACATGCGTTCTGTTCCCTTCTAGTGGGTTTCATTCATTTGGTTTGACAGCATGCAGTATTGTTAGCATATCGCTTATCCTACGTGTATTACGTCACTCTACACAATGGAGAATGAGCGTTCAATATGGTTTACGATATTGCATGGGTGTCAAGACAACATGACGTCACACACCAGAGACGTAAAACTTCCATGCTAGCGAGCAACTGTGACAATTTGGAAACAAACATGGCCGCCAGGTTTGCTTTGTTTAATATGGAAGATTTTGAGAGAATTTTGAAAGAAAAAGATGCGTTGAACACCCGAAAGGAATGTGTATGTATAATAATTATAATAATAATATTGGCTGGGGGGTTTTCGTGATATATCAGATATATTCCATTCAGCTAGCATGACATTGAACTCATCTTCGACTCGTTCAGTATCATGTTAGCCGAATGGAATATATCTGATATACCACTCAACGCCAGCCAATATTATTTAATAATTATTATTATTATTATTATTATTATTATTATAGGGGGCATCGTGGCTCAGGTGGATAAGGCGCCATACCATAAATCCGGGGACCCGGGTTCGATTCCGGCCCGAGGTCATTTCCCGATCCCTCCCCGTCTCTCTCTCCCGCTCATTTCCTGTCTCTACACTGTCCTATCCAATAATAAAAAGGTGAAAAAAAGCCCCCCCCCCCCCCAAAAAAAAATAGTAGTAGTAGTAGTATTCTTATTGTTACTAGTTTCGATACCAGTTGAGATTTAGGTTCTTTTTTTAATTATTATTTATTATTATATCCCCGCTCCAAAGTGGGGGATATACTGGTTTACCTCTGTCCGTCTGTCCGAAACACCCTTTTTCTCAGCAACCACAAATCATAGCCACTTGGTACAAAACTTCAGCTTGGGGTTCTATACCGCGTATACCGTTTTCAGGTCTGTCGCACATCAACTTCCTGTTTACCGACTGAATGTATTTACGAAACGTATCGGGTGGATTTACAAAATTTTCATAACACTTTTCTCAGCAGCTACAAATCGCACCTGCTGATATTTGGTACCGAGCTTCAGCTTGTGGTTCTATACCATGTATACCGTTTTGAGGTCTGTCGCACATCAACTTCCTGTTTACCGACTGACAAAACATATAACGTGGATTTTGACGCTATTTCAAGAAGCAAAATGCTGTTTCAAAATGACAGTTTACCAGGATGCTGTTTGAAGTCCCTGGCGAGAACACTGCGCTTTACTTACTTGTTTCAGGGTTAATTATTTCTTGAAGTCAACATTCATAATAAGCGTCCTATTCCTTCGATTGCTCGCATTCTGATATAAGTGCGAGCGGCGGGATACGCAAGTGAGCAGTAGCTCACGGTCGATCTTGTTTATTTCGTTCTAAATAATGTTTTGATTCCAACTGCATATTACATCAGGACTAAAATAATCTGCGGAGTGCTGTTTATCAACAGTTGATCTGTTATTACCTCCACCAACATTGTTGGAGGAGGTCATGTTTTCGCCTCCGTTTGTTTGTCGGTTTCCAGCGTAACTCAAGAAATAGTGAACGGATTTTGATGAAATTTTGAGGAAAATTGGGCCATGCTGGTGGGCCAAGGAACAATTCATTAGATTTTGATGCAAATCTGAATAAGTGGCTTGGAGAGCGGAGGTACCCGTACGTGCTCTACCGAGTGCACTTTTAATAGTGTATTCCTAACAGCCTTAAACAGCTGTTCCTGTACAAGCCCCTATTTCTTTGTGTCTTGGAGGGGGAAAAAAAAAAAAATCACCAAAACCAGCTTTCTGGTTGAGTTTCACTGACACTGGCGTCTCCTTCAATAAGTGTTAAATAAACATTCTCCTGAGAAAAACCTCAGCCAAAGTAACTTAGTAACCATTATTCTTTATCTTTATTAAATAACGTAGCTCTGTTTGATATTTTCCTTGCAGCTGTATCAAAATTAAACATTTTCTGACCAATAAGAAAAGAGAATTCAGACAGAACGATGGTCCACTTTATAATAACGGTGCTCGATGGTGGAATCTGGTGAACTTGTTGTGATGTAATGGAAAGGTTTTAACAATTTGCAGACTGTTTAGTATTTTGTATTGAAATGTGATGCAGTCATGGCTTTGCCTTTGCAGAGAGACACATGCAGAGGATCAGCCGTCTGCTCCAGGCCTCCATGTTCTTGGATTACATGTGGCAGAAGATGCGAGTGACGGGAAACAAAGACAGGTGAGCAGAGCATGAATTTAGCTGGATTTTCCAGGTTTATACAAGGTCTTTCCCACCAAACTGGATCTGTGTTACCCCATATTTAGACTTTTTTTTTTTTTCTCTCCTCCCCAAGTATGATTCATGTGTGAAATGATACTTTGGATAAAGTCGATTTGTGCCATAGAATTTTTTTCTTCTGTAATGCTGTCTCTAAATTAGGGGTATTATGCTTTGGATAGTTTTACCGTGTCCTCACCATAGGCTTAAGTTGCTCAGTTGCTATGCACAGAATGAGGAACAATGTTTACCTACTGCACCATTTTCATCAGGCTCGAATTGCTGTTAAAAATGCTGTATTCCCTAATAACAGTTCTACCACAGCGAGCAGGAATGCTCAAATTGGATTGGCCATCTGTAACATGAACGATAGGTTAATATTCAAGTGCTCGTACGGTATTTCACCATACGGACCGACCTTAAGCTGGTAAATAATATATTTATTTTTTCTTTACCAAATTCTAACAGAAAACGAGAGCGCCCGAAAGGGAAAACCGAGCCGAGCCGCCATTTTGAATCCTCATTCACGGTTGTAATGCAAATGGCTTCCTCCTCGGTATACAAGTGCACTTCCATGGCAGGAAAAAAACTACATTTTGCCGCCTATGTAGTCCCCTATTTATACAAACAGGAGTCATTCAGGATTCAGCCATGTTTTTGCTCGGCGTTAGCAAGTTAGAGGTTTTTAGCTTTCTCCTGAAATGTTTTCTTTTATTTCTTCTTCCTCAGGGTAGTAAAACTCGCTTTCGCTGTGAACACTGCCGTTATCGCCATCCATGCTGTAAAATTAATGCTATTATGCTGAGAAATGCTGGCAAAAATTTATAAGATTTTTGATAAAAATCTTATAAATAAATCTTCTAAAAAAGATAAACGTTGACAAAAAATGCTACTATGTTTGTTGTTGTTGTGAACAAGCGAGTCGCCAGAGGTCCGTAACTGGGGTCCATACCGTAGGATACGGACCCGCTCGCCAGCCAATCAGAGCGCAGGATTTGATGGAAACTGCACCGCGAAAAAAATAAATATATGTTATTTACCAGCTGGGAGGTCCATATCGTGAAATACCGTGACCGAGGTCTTGAAAGTACTGAGCGAGACCCTCTGTGCCGAGGTCAGTATTCAAGGCTGAGGTCACGGTATTTCACCATATGGACCGACCTTCAGCTGGTAAATAATATATTTATTTTTTTCTTTACCAAATTCTAACAGAAAACGAGAGCGCCCGAAAGGGAAAACTGAGCCGAGCCGCCATTTTGAATCCTCATTCACAGCTGTAATGCAAATGGCTTCCTCCTCGGTATACAAGTGCACTTCCATGGCAGGAAAAAAACTACATTTTGCTGCCTATGTAGTCCCCTATTTATACAAATAGGAGTCATTCAGGATTCAGCCATGTTTTTGCTCGACGTTAGCAACAGTTCCAGGTTTTAGCTTTCTCCTGAAATGTTTTCTTTTATTTTTTCTTCCTCAGGGTAGTAAAACTCGCTTTCGCTGTGAACACTGTCGTTATCGCTATCCATGCTGTAAAATTAATTCTATTATACTGAGAAATGCTGGCAAAAATTTATAAGATTTTTGATAATCTTATAAATAAATCTTATAAAAAAAGATAAATGTTGACAAAAAATGCTACTAAGTTGTTTGTTGTTGTGAACGAGCGAGTCACCAGAGGTCCGTAACCGGGGTCCGTATCGTAGGATACAGACCCGCTCGCCAGCCAATCAGAGCGCAGGATTTGATGGAAACCATACCGCGAAAAAAAATTAAGTTATTCCACGAAATCAAGTCGTACATGAGCTGATAGCTGACGAGGCGCCTAGCACCGAGCCATGTACGACAAGATTGAGTGGATTAACGGTTTTATTTTATCCACATTCACTGGATTTTGAGAAACGGAGCATTTTTATTTTTATTTTTTGCAAATTCGATAAATTAAAACTTTATACAAAACGTCCGACAAAATCAGTTCCGCTTAGAACGTAAACAAACAGCGAAATGACAGTAGCAATTTGTGAAAAATGCTATAATAATTCTTGAAAAATAAATAAAGATGCATTCTTACCATCAAACACTTTTTTATTCCATATTTTGTTGCTTCTTCTTTAAAGTTTTTTTGGTGGTTGGCTAACCAACTTAAAAGGGCATTATTGCCACCACACTGCAAAAAAATGATAGCAAGTGAAACTATCTTGAAAATAGTTGAAACGATCTAGCGTTTCGTATTAGAAGAATACAAGTCACCAATTCTGAGATTATTAAACCTAGTTCTAGATTGCAACTAACTTATTCTAAGATGTCTTAGCAAGTAAAAATGTCTGTCCATGCAGCAAGATAATTTCACGAGTATTAAGTAACTTCCTCCTCAAATTCAGTTTTCAATTTTTTGCAGTGCAGTTAGGCTGGAGTGTGGAACAGGAGACATTTTGGGGGGCGACAACTATCTTCTTTTAGCTATTTCTGTTTTGTTTTTTAATACTTGAGTACAATTTTTGAGGTTTTGTTTTCGAGTAGTTTTTTATTTCGTCCTTGGTTGGTTCAGCAACACGCTCCGCCATTTTGTTATTTTCTACTCACCAGTCCCCCCAGGATTCCGCGGGCCTTTTTTGTGATTGTTGCGGGCTAAAATGTCTGATGTTGCGGGGGGGTTTCCAAAAAATTGCGATGAAAGTTGCGGTGTTTTTTAGGTTTTTGTTGCGATTACATTGCGGGAGGAAGAGAAAGTTGCGAGAAATTGTTGCGATTTTCTCTTTTTGTGATTAAAATTGAGTGATATGTTAAATATTAAGTTATTACTGAAAAACTGTTGATTAAAAAAACAAAGACACTGAGAAATGGTCCTATAAACAACTTTTACCAATATAAAAGATTACCAGGACTACAAAAATGCAGAAAAATAGGCTTTATTATCCAAATGCACCTGTTGGTTCAAAAGTTAAAGTGCATAGAACCTCACAGCACAACATGAAGTTACCTTAAAATATAATATAAATGCCTCAGCTTTCATGTAAGAAAAAAAAAACTATTAATACTAGTACTGTGTGCAGGCAGTCTCTCCTGAAGACTAAATTAAACAATAATTATAAACCAATAAAATAAATGGCTCAGGCTTCATAGAAGAAAAAAAACAATTTGAACAGAATCTGACAGTATGATGCTGAAGCTGCCTAAACAATGGAAAATAAAATACCATTTTGGCAAAAATGTTGGCATCCATTAATTTCTTGTATTAAGTAAAAAAAAAAATAATGTAAAGTGCACACAGTCCTTCACTGTAAACATAACACACTTTCAGTCACAGAATTTAAGCCTACATAAACACTGACTCACACATGCAGTGTTGCCAGATACTGCTGATGTTTTACAGCCCAAAATATGTTCAAAACCCGCCAAAATACACTTAAAACCGCCCAATCTGGCAACACTGCGCACATGCTGCTTCTCTTGAACGTATACACAGAAGTAAGGCGGAAGGTAGTTTGTCGACGTCACCTCGAGACGTCGCCAACGATTGGTCAAATTTGCGGGAAGGTTGCGGTGATTGGATATAATTGCAACACCGCCCTGAATTCGCGGGGATTGGTTGAATTTGCGTTGAAGTTGCAAATCGCAACATTGCGAAATCCTGGAGGGTCTGACTCACGGTATATGAACTGATAGTCTAGTTTTTTTTAGTAACCAATCAGAGCGCGCGATTACTCATATCCAGTGACTGTGGATAGAATAAATTTATATACTCTGTAATATATTTAATGTTCTCATATGTTATTGTTTCTGTAGTACCCGCTCTTTCACACGGACTTTATAATAAATAGATTAAGAACTGATGATAAATTGATTTTTTTAAAAAGTGTTGCTTAACAAAGTAACACACAATCACTGATGTGGTGACATTTTTGTGAGGAAGCATTCATTTCACATTTATGGAAGGAGTCTCCATTGTAAGTGCTTTGTGACAAAGATTCCTAGCACAGGAAAGTCTTTAGGATAGAGGAGTTAATGCTTTCTAGATTCTTGGTAAAATGACAGTTGGTGTTTTTTGAGAGACAGGGCGCGAGAGAGACAAAGAGAAGGAGAGCATGTGAGACAGAGAGAGCATAAGAGAGAGGGGGGAAGAGTGCGACAGAGAGAGACAGGGCACGACAGAGAGAGACAGGGCGCAACAGAGAGAGACAGGGCACGACAGAGACGAAGAGAAGGAAAGCATGTGAGACAGAGAGAGCATAAGAGAGAGGGGGGAAGAGCGCGACAGAGAGAGACAGGGCGCGACAGAGAGAGACAGGGCACGACAGAGACGAAGAGAAGGAAAGCATGTGAGACAGAGAGAGGGGAGAGCGCGAGACGGAGAGCGGGACAGAGAG
Source organism: Neoarius graeffei (assembly GCF_027579695.1). Classification (NCBI taxonomy): domain Eukaryota; kingdom Metazoa; phylum Chordata; class Actinopteri; order Siluriformes; family Ariidae; genus Neoarius; species Neoarius graeffei. The sequence goes on from NC_083588.1 coordinate 40,931,496, forward strand.
CGCAAGAGAGAGACAGCGCATGCGAGAGAAATAGAGAAACGGAGAGTGCGGGAGACCCCGAGACAGAGAGAGTGCAAGAGAGACAAAGAGAGTGCGAGAGAGACGGAGACAGAGAGAGACGGAGACAGAGAGAGAGAGAGCGAGCGATCTGTTGGACTGAGAGTGTGATAGAGTGAGAGACTATTAAGTGATAGTGTTTATTGCAGCTATAAGGTGTGTAGGTGAGAACAGGAACTAATTTGTCTATCAGACAGTCCACAATATTAAGTGTAACTATAAACTATTAAAATATGCGATATGCCGTTCATTAATAAATTAAATGTTGTAATCACTGGCCAATTGCTGTAGTAGAATCAGAATAACACACTCCTGACTGTGCTCTTATGCGAAAATGAAGCACTTCGGAGTGGGGGGTGTAGCAGCATTGTGCTGCGTGTCGCACTGCATCGGTTACCGGTGCGTTGTTCTACGGTTTAGCCGTCATGTATGATGACTTTATGAACATGCCAGTGTTGGCAGCAGAAATATCAGTGTACAGTATCATGTTTACACCAGGAGTGGATTACACAGCAGTCAGTGCATCTGGCAGTTTTTTTCCCCCTCAGCACCAGATAGTTCCCCTAAATCTTTGTGTAGTTCAGAGGGGAACCGTCAGGGCCTTCTAGACGTTCACAGAAGGCCCAAACATATCAACGTTTCAAATGTTGTATTTAATTTCTTTCATAATTTCGTTATAATTATTCTCTTCTAATTCGGCTTCATTTTCTATCAAATTTGCTTCAGAAATGAAAGGGTTACAGTCCTGAAAACATTAAAATCGAGTTATCTAGTGAGATTTTTTGTTTGTTTGTTTGTCTCTAGGCTGAGAAGAGTTTAAAGCCGGCTCACTCATTGGTTAGGACTTCCTTACCGGTACAGAAGGCCATGGCAGTGTATGTTTATGTAGGAAGTGACCGATGAATTAACCAATCAGATTTTGATTTATAGTGGGAGGGACCAAAAATTTATTGCCTTCAGCCTCCTTGAAGGCCAACACAAGCTTAACCGCGAGTCGGTGCAGCAGTGAAGTCACCTTCCAGCCGGTGTAGCGTTCATCAGTAGTGTTAGCGAATGCTAATAAAGCAGTCAAGCTGGTGCAGCACAGGCTAACGACCGAGAAACTAAGGCTACATCCACACGACAACGGCAACGAGATGTATATATATATTTTTGTAAATATCGCGTCCACATGGGCAACGGATCAGTAAAATATCAGGTCCAATCCATATGGCAACGCAACGCTTGCTGAAAACGATGCAATACACATGCCACACCTCTACGTGCGCTGTAAGACAGTCCCATCGGAGACACCAGAACAATAGAAGTAGACGCATGCGCATAACTGCGCATGCGCACAGTGACTATCCCTGTCACACGCACACACTTTCTCACTCCCTATCCTATGGATATAGTCCCTTTAAATCATGTGCTCGTTTTTTGAATGGAGACACGGAAAGAGGAATGAACGGGGGTAGATGGAAGCCGGTACGCCAACATTCTGATATCCTCCAGAATTCTTTAATGGTCTGGAATAAATTGAATGCTACATGTTGATGGATTACTTTGTTCTTCTACGCCCTTTTTGAGGAATGTATTGTCGGACTTAAACCAACATCTGAAGAGGTGAGATCGCTCCTTTTTTTTTCCCTATTTTTGCTGGCAGGATTGACTCTGCCCTAAGGGCTATTCTCTCACCCTCTCTCTCTCTCTCTCTCTCTCTCTCTCTCTCTCTCTCTCTCTCTCTCTCTCACTTTGCACCATTACACAATAAATATTCACAGTGAAAATATTTTGTAAGCGCGTTTCATGAACCAAGTTATAGGATTTGTTGACAACTCGCATCGAGTTCGTTACACTTCTACCCAGCGTGAAGCACATGTAGTTGTGACGTCATCGTAAACAAATCCGTTCTACTCATCCAGACGACTTCGTAACGGCGCCGTTGCCAGATTTTTTCACTCTGGAACCCGTTCTCAAAAGATTTCGTTTTGGGGCACCCAAAACGCCGGTGCCGTGTGGACGCCAGGCCGAAACGATAAACAATTTTATCAGATTCACCTGAATCCGTTGCCGTGTGGACAGGGCCTTAGATTTCTGTCACCAGACTCTTCTTACACACACACACACTTGCCACAGTATTTTTCACTCAGACTGAAGTATTCATTTCCCGGTGTAATTTACTGAGCTACTTTTAAAATCAGCATCGATAACTACACACAACGGAGAAACCTGGCAGTCTGCCGCTAATCCCTTGCAAAATCCTTTGCCCTGTTGTTTTTTTTTTTTTTTTGGTGCCTGGCTAAGTTTTGGCTGAGCTCAAGTCCCGGCTCTAATAGTCACAGTTCGCCACTGGTGTAGATACATATATTTAAGCTGGGAGTGCTGTTGTATTAAATATCAGCACAAGATTCAGTGATTCAGCTGGAGGCATCACGCCCATGTGGCCACAGTGGAGAAACAGAAGAATCTGTAGTATGATTTAGAGGAGTCCAAATGGAAATAGGTTCTGGAATTATTGAGTTACAGTCAGACAAAAAAGGGATGAGAGCCACTAAAGTAAGGACCTTGATCAGGTAAAAGAAAAAGAATTCTCGTTCTGTCTCTTCAGGGGGGGGGGTTGTTTGTTTGTTTGTTTTTGTTTGTTTTTAAGTCAGCTGTGATGTCATCCTCTATTCATACACCCTGATTCACAGAGACTGTGACGCTTTATGCACGCGCTCATTGTAGAAGAGATTTCTGCAACACCTGTTAATCCAAAGCAGCTGAAAGATTTCTAAGCAAGCACATGACGGCTTTAACGTTTAGCTGTTCTCGACTCGGACAAAAGATAAACATTAGCATTCTGAAAGCCACACTGGCATGAAAGTTCACGCTATTGTTTATCAGTGTCTAGTACTTGTTATCAAGCCCGTGATAAGTTACACCAAGAAACCAGTTTATCTGTGTGGTTTCACACTGCTTTATCTTAGTTCTCTAGTGGTGATGTGAAAGATTTCTTGACGTGTTCTTTGGATTTGTCGAGTTTCGCTTATTTTGGAAAAAGGGGTTTCGGTAAAGATATTATCTCGTCATTTTGTGTTCGCATTGACGTACAGTTGTGGTCAGAAGTTTACATACAGTGACGTCATCTTGGATATGGATGTCATGGCGATATTTGGGCTTTCAGTAATTTCTTTGAACTGTTCTTTTTCTCTGGCAGAATGATTGTACAGCATACATCTTTAATTAAAAAAACACTAGGATTTGGTGCACAAGTTTTAATTTTCTTTGGGTTTTCTGAAATCAGCACAGGGTCAAAATTATACATATAGCGCACCTAATATTTGGGTAAAGTGTCTCTTCGCAAGATTCACCTTGACCAGACTTTTTTTTTTTTTTTTTAAACCATGAACAAGCTTCTGGCAGAATTCTGGTTGGATATTTCAGAACTCTTCATGGTAGAATTGGTAGAGTTCAATTAATTTTTTTTTTCTTGGCATGGACTCGACTTATAAGCACAGTCCATATATTTTCAATAGGGTTGAAGTCAGGATTTGTTTTAAGCTTAATGTTCGCCTGCTTTATCCTCCACAACCAGCACTGATGTGTGTTTGGGTTCATTGTCCTGTTGTAACTCCCAAGTCGTGTTAAGTTTCTGATGGTTTATGCTGAAGAATTCTGAGCTAGTCCTCCTCCTTCATTATTCCATCCACTTTGTGCAGTGAACCAGTTCCACTGGCAGCAAAACATCCCCAGAGCATGATGGTCCTACCACCACCACCAGCTAGTACAGCGTCCCTCTGTACATGGTGGTCACTGTGGCCAAACAACTCAATCTGTGTCTCATCTGACCATACAGCTATCCTCCAGAAGGCTTTTCTCTTTGTCCATGTGGTCAGTTTCAAACTTTAGATAAGCTTGAAGGTGTCAATTTTGGAGCAGGAAGTTATTTCTTGGATAACAGCCTCTTAGTCCATGGTGATCTGAACTGTAGACAATCAGCTTCCAGTTCATGGCAGGGCTGTGCCAGGTTGTTCCTGACCATCCAAACCAATTTCCTTTCAGCTGAGGGTGACAGTTTGGGTTTTCTTGAAGCAAAGTGGCTTGGCAAAGTGACTACACCTCACAATAACTTGGAGACAATTGTTTGAACTGATCTTGGAATTTGCAGTTGTTTAGAAATGGCTCCAAGAGACATTCCAGAGTTGTGTATATCTGCGATCCTCTTTCTCAGATCTGCACTGAGCTCCTTGGACTTTCCCATTTTACTGTGTGTTGGTCAATCCAATGAGTGCTGTAAACAAACCCTTTTTATGAAGGCACAGAGAAGCTACCAGCTGTAGTCAATCATGATCACTAACAGGAAGTTAAGAGACCTCAGCCTTGGAAAGATAAGAGACATTTTGGAAGTTTCAGCACCTCTGAATTAATAATCTAAGTGAGTGTATGTAAAATTTTGACCCTGTATGTATAATTTTGACCCTGTGTTGATTTCAGAAAACCCAAAGAAAATTAAAACTTGTGCACCAAACTCGTGTTTTTTTTTAATTAAAGATGTATGCTGTACAATCAATCATTCTGCCACAGAAAAACAGTTCAAAGAAATTACTGAAAGCCCAAATATTGCCATGACATCCATATCCAAGATGACATTCATGTCACTGTATGTAAACTTCTGACCACAACTGTATGTCATCAGTTTTGATTTTATCGCTGAAAGATGTATTTAATATACTCTGTACAAGTTCTTTGCATACAGCGTTCACAAGATTGAAGATTCACTTGTTTTTCCGAGTATTGCTGGGTTGCATCCGACGTCACCTTCGCCTCATTAGATATGCAAGACGTGAAGTGGTGGTCAGTTCAGCTCACTGTTCACAAAGCGTTACTCCCGCTAGAGTGTCTTGCTCGTTGTTAAAATGCCCTACGCTTGCATTGTTTTGGGCTGCTCGAATCAAACAAACCGTAAAACTCATAAAGGTTTCTTCCGGGTTCCCTGTGAAGTGATAACAAAAAGGGTGAAAGAGCAAAGGATTTTACTAAAAGACAACGACAAAGGTGGCTCTTGAACCTTTCGCTGCGATGGAAGGGAGCCGAGTCGAAGAACGCTCAAGTTTGTAGTGATCGCTACGTGTAAGGTTTGTAAGTTCCTTTGATTTATTTCGTTTGGATTTGCAAATGACTTTTCTCACCATTTTCCGTCATTTCGTGAAGTTCTGAAGTTCAGGAGACCTCAGATCGTGGTCGCCATATTGTAAACTAACACGTACGTGTTTGCTTTATTTATCAGAATGCCCTAGCAATCTTTACAAGGACAGTGAGGCAGATTGGGCTCCTACACTGAACTAGAGAGATAAGATAATCGAGACGATCCACGTAAACACAAAAGCAGAGCTCACGAGTGAACAGCACGAAACTGTTTACCCGGCCGTGCAGTTACAGTGAGCCGTGATAACTTCTCCGTCCTGTTTCACCAATACTTAGGCCTCTAAAGGGGTTTCTGTGGATCTTTGTGAATGATTTACCTGGAAGAGAAGAGCAGAGAGGATTGAGAATCGAGCGGCTGTGGTTTGTTTACACCCGATACTAAAACTTGTAGCGTCCTAGCGATCATCTCAAAGAAGCGTATAAAAAGCCCAGAAATTCTTATTTACCCGGGCAAAAACGATACAGGATTTATCTTGTAGTGTCCTGATCACCAGATCTTTAACCCAGCTACATATAAAAAGTTGTACGCCTCCATGCTCTTCCAGGTTTTCATCTGTGTGTCCGTGTAGAACGATGCCTGCAGCACCAGGTAGTCTGAGATGTCGTGGAACTCGACGGATGGATAATTTTCCAACTCATAGGAAAAATCCTTCATTACTAGCATGTAAGGATTTAATCCCATTGCAAAGAGCAACTTTCTGAAGGTATCTTGACTGTACATTGGCCTCTAAACTGCGAAAATAGTCAGAAACAGTTTTACTAGCTCTTTACAAAACGGTGGCCAAATCAGTTTGCCTGACCACCACTTCATTCACCAGAAGTAAACTCAAGCAAAAATTGTGACCGAATACAACCTGTTATTTAGATGATTCTATGGTTGGGGTGCTATTTGTGTCCCACTGATTATATTTACACACACAGTACCAGTCAAAAGTCAAAACGGCCTTCTAAGTCATTGTTTTCTCGTTATTTTTATTAATTAAGTCACTTCATGTCTTAAAGGAACAGTCCACCATACTTCCATAATGAAATATGTTCTTCTCTGAATTGAGACGAGCTGATCAGTACCTCTCCGAGCTTTGCGCGACCTCCCAGTCAGTCAGACGCGCTGTTACTCCTGTTAGCAATGTAGCTAGGCTCAGCATGGCCAATGGTATTTTTTGGGGCTGTAGTTAGATGCGACCAAACTCTTCTACGTTTTTCCTGTTTACATAGGTTTATATGACCAGTGACATGAAACAAAGTTCAGTTACACAAATTGAACTGAGTGAAGGTATCAATGCGCTGTCGAAGCGCGCAGAAGGTGTTAGTACGCCTGTCATTATAGTGCGGACTTTCCATAGCATAGAAAATCGCCACGTTTCAATTTGTGTAACTGAACTTGTTTCATGTCACTGGTCATATAAACCTATGTAAACAGGAAAAATGTGGAAGAGTTTGGTCGCATCTAACTACAGCCCCAAAAAATACCATTGGCCATACTGAGCCTAGCTACATTGCTAACAGGAGTAACAGCGCGTCTGACTGACTGGGAGGTCGCGCAAAGCTCGGAGAGGTACAGATCAGCTCGTCTCAATTCAGAGAACAACATATTTCATTATGGAAGTACGGTGGACTGTTCCTTTAAGACATGAAGTGACTTAATTAATAAAAATAACTGTCCAAGGTCGCGCAAAGCTCGGAGAGGTACTGATCAGCTCATCTCAATTCAGAGAAGAACATATTTCATTATGGAAGTACGGTGGACTGTTCCTTTAAAGAATTGATGGATGTTGTTTCTCTTTACTTAGTCGAGCAATTCTTGACATAATATGGATTACTACAGTTGTGGAATTGGGCTATTTACTGTATGTGTATTATTTACTGTTTGATGTCAAACTCATTAAGAAGACAAGAAATTGCACTAATTAACTTTTGACAAGGCACAGCTGTGAATTGAAAAGCATTCCAGGTGACGACCTCATGAAGCTGGTTAAGATGATGATACTAGTGTGCAAAGCGTCATCAAGGTAAACGCTGGCTACTTTGAAGACACTAACATATGAAACTTTTTTTTTAAATACTTTTTTGTTTACCACATAATTCCATACATGATTTCATAGTTTTGATGTCTTCAGCATTGTTCTACAGTGTAAAAAAGAATGAAAATGCCGAAAAACCTATGAATGAGTCGAGTAGGGGTGTCCAAACTTTTGACTGGTACTGTACACTCACTGACCACTTTATTAAGAGCTTTTGTAAACCTGCACGTTCATCAGCCAAAATTGTGCAGGTACAAAGAGATGTCTACAAGCGCCAGCGACCGGCGGTTTTCTCTGCCTACACAGACGGTCTGCGCTACTCGATCCCAGAAAAATATAAAAACTTGCCTTTCAATGTTCAAGCGATTTTATATCGTCTCCGCTGCCCATAATTTGCTGCAAATCCAATTATTCCAGTACAAAATTGTCTTTGATTCGGGTTTAGCATGACCGTAAGCGACACCATATTTGTTGATCGATTTTCGTGCTCTGATTGGCTGAGCCGGACCACGTGACCACACCGTAGCATATGTAGTTATGTTACAGAGCCAGGCAGCATACTACAGAGGGTAACTGATGCCCCTTTTCCACCAAAGCAGTTCCAGGGCTGGTTTGGGGCCAGTGCTTAGTTTGGAACCGGGTTTTCTGTTTCCACTGACAAAGAACTGGCTCTGGGGGGGGTGGAGTTGTTAAGACCAACAACAATAACAAGACCGCGAAAGATCGCCATTTTTAAGCGACGAGAAGCAGCAGCTGTACAAACGCGAAGTCATCCATTATTATTATTGTTGTTGCTGCTGCTTCTTCCACGTTGTTTTTGCTTTGATATTCGCGCCAAGGTTTATGCAAACGTAGCGACGTAACTGACGTATACAGCGACGTAATGACGTATACAACAACGTAACTGACGTATACAGCGATGTAACGACGTGTCTTCCCTTAGCACCGCGAGCTATGGAAAAGCAAGCTGGTTCTCAGCTGGCTCGCAAGTTGAATGAGTTGTGAACCAGCACCAGCACTGGCCCCGAACCAGCCCTGGAACTGATTTGGTGGAAAAGGGATATGAGAAAGCCAAGCACACACACATCTGGAGGGAAATCTCATATTTAACCTCCTAGGGCCTAGCGGTCACATATGTGGACAGCACTTTTTAGAAATTCAGAACAAGAATCCACATATGTGGACATACTTTTTCTCAAAAAAGTATCAAAACTAAGCATCATCTTATCAAAGATGATGCTTAGTTTTTATTCTAATCAGGTTCTAATAAGCCCAAATAGCAAAAAGAAATTAAAAAATGCATGTAAAAAAACAGCTTGGGTCTTAGGAGGATAGTTTGCAAATATTTTACAGAGAAATGGTTAGTAATTTATTAGCTGAGAGTGCACCAGAAGGCATGTAAATTTCAACATTTGCTGGGGGGGGCACGCCCCCACACCCCTCTAGCATTAGCAAGCCTTTGGCGCGACGCATATTCCAAAACTGCCTACTACTTTTTTTTAGCCAGCTACTTCAGATTTTCTGGAGAACCCTGAGGTACGGGAGTTTCATTTAGTGTTTGCGTCAAACATCAAAATAGAAAGGGGGGGGGGATTCCACAAAATCAGTGACTTTGATTGTGGCGTGAGCGTGGGTACCAGATGGGCTGGTTTTAGTATTTCAGAGTTTACACAGAATGATGTGGAAAAAACAAACGGCTGCTCTCCTGTGGGCAAGTCATATGTTCGACAGGATGGTGCATCAACCCAATTTTTGAAGCTCACAAGAAGAAGAAAAGTGCGTTCTCTGGTCCTATTTTTATTTTCTGAGATATTGTGATATTTACTGACAAGGACGTTTTGAAACGTTGAATAAATCATTTGAAATGTCTTTTATGGGTTCATATCACTACCATGGATGCTTTTTACGGTAACCACATTGTATTTAATACATTTATGATTGAAAATATCAACACTGTTAATCAATTAAGAACAAAATGTAGCCATTGTCAGCAAAGAAACCTTGTGAAGATGAGACATTTTTAAAAAAAAAGTGTCATTTTTAAGAACTGCAAGACACCCAAATGGTACCAGATTATGGAATCGCCCATTACACTTTTGGTAAAGATTTTAAATTGATCATTATTATACCCCCGCTCCGAAGGACGGGGGGTATACTGGGGGTTTTTTCACCTCTGTCTGTCCGAAACACCCTTTTTCTCTGCAACCACAAATCATAGCCACTTGGTACCAAAGTTCAGCTTGGGGTTCTATACTGCGTATACCGTTTTCAGGTCTGTCGCACGTCAACTTCCTGTTTACCGACTAAATGTATTTACGAAACGTATGGGGTGGCTTTACAAAATTTTCATAGCACTTTTCTCAGCAGCTACAAATCACACCTGCTTGATATTTGGTACCGAGCTTCAGCTTGGGGTTCTATACCACGTACACCGTTTTCAGGTCTGTCGCACATCGACTTCCTGTTTACCGACTAAATGTATTTACGAAACGTATGGGGTGGCTTTACAAAATTTTCATAGCACTTTTCTCAGCAGCTACAAATCACACCTGCTTGATATTTGGTACCGAGCTTCAGCTTGGGGTTCTATACCGCGTATACCGTTTTCAGGTCTGTCGCACATCGACTTCCTGTTTACCGACTGAATGTACACTGAGTGCAGAATTATTAGGCAAGTGAGTATTTCGACCACAACATCCTTTTAATGCATGTTGTCCCACTCCAAGCTGTTTAGGCTTGAAAGCCTACTACCAATTAAGTATATCAGGTGCTGTGCATCTGTGTAATGAGAGGGGGTGTGGTCTAATGACATCAACACCCTATATCAGGTGTGCATAATTATTAGGCAACCTCTTTTCCTCTGGCAAAATGGGTCAGAAGAGAGATCTGACAGACTTTGAAAAGTATAAAATTGTGAGATGTCTTGCAGACGGATGCAGCACTCTTGAAATTGCGAAGATGTTGAAACGTGATCACCGAACAATCAAGCGTTTCATTGCAAATAGTCAATGGGGTCGAAAGAAGCGTGTGGGAAAAAAAAGGCGCAAAATAACTGCACATGATCTGTGGAAAATCAAGCGTGAAGCTAACAAGCAGCCATTAGCATCCAGTTCTGCCATATTCCAGAGTTGCAACATTCCTGGAGTGTCAAAGAGTACAAGGTGTGCAATACTGAGGGACATGGCCAAGGTAAGGAAGGCTGAAAAACGACCACCACTGAGTAAGGCACACAAGATAAAACGTCAAGACTGGGCCAAGAAATATCTTAAGACTGATTTTTCTAAGGTGCTGTGGTCTGATGAGATGAGAGTGACTCTTGATGGGCCAGATGGATGGGCCTGTGGCTGGATCAGTAATGGGCACAGAGCTCCACTCCGACTCGGACGCCAGCAAGGTGGAGGTGGAGTACTGCTATGGGCTGGTATCATCAAAGATGAGTTTGTTGGACCTTTTCGAGTTGAGGATGGACTCAAACTCAACTCCCAGACCTACTGCCAGTTCCTGGAAGAAACCTTCAAGCAGTGGTATAGGAAAAAGTCAGCATCTTTCAAGAAGAACATGATTTTCATGCAGGATAATGCTCCATCTCATGCATCCAAATACTCCACTGCGTGGCTAGCCAGTAAAGGCCTGAAAGGTGAAAAAAATAATGACATGGCCCCCTTGTTCACCTGACCTAAACCCCATAGAGAACCTGTGGTCCATTATAAAACGTGAGGTCTACAAAGAGGGAAAACAGTACACCTCTCTGAACAGCGTCTGGGAGGCCGTGGTTGCTGCTAGACACAATGTTGGTCGTGAACAGATAAAGAAATTGACAGAATCTATGGATGGAAGGCTTTTGAGTGTCCTCATGAAGAAGGGTGGCTATATTGGTCACTGATTTTGTTTTTGTTTTGTGTTTGAATGTCAGATATGTTTATTTGCAAATCTGGAGTTGTCATATCAGTGTACCTGGTGAAAATAAATAAGTGAAATGGCTACACATTTGGTTTTTATTAAGTTGCCTAATAATTCTGCACAGTGAAAGTTACCTGAACACATACATATTCTCCTAAAATGGCCAAAACTAAAAACACCCCACTCTAACTTCCATACATATTCAGCTTTGATATTTATGAGTCTTTTTGGTTGATTGAGAACATAGTTGTTGTTCAATAATAAAACTAATCCTCAAAAATACAACTTGCCTAATAATTCTGCACTCCGTGTATTTACGAAACATATAGCGTGGTTTACCAGGATGCTGTTTGAAATCCCTGGTGAGAACACTGCTCTTTACTTACTTGTTTCAGGGTTAATTACTTCTTGAAGTCAACATTCATAATAAGTGTCCTATTCCTTCGATTACTCGCATTCTGATATAAGCGAGAGCAGCGTGATATGCAAGTGAGCAGTAGCTCACAGTCGATCTTGTTTTGACTGAAACAGAACATGTGTAATGAGTCTTGACATGAATTTATAATCTGATACGATAACTGTTTCTCCAGCTCCAGCGGGGAACTGCAGGGAGAAGAGATGGACACCAGTCCTCAGGATATATTCATACTCGACAGGCAGCCAGGGAAGGAGGAGCCGGGTAGACAGCAGAAGAATACAGATGATGGCGATGACCAGGAGGAAGCAGACTGCAGTGAAGAAAACTCCGAGAACAGTGATAATGACAGCGTCAGCGCCTTGAAAGGTGTCGGCTCCAAAAAAAGGGGGGTGAATGGAGCCAACAACAGGGGTCATGTATCCAGTGATGAGAGCTCAGATGATGATGATGTGGACATTTCCGCAGTTGCTCCCACCAAGGTCGCAGTGGCCACTTCTATATTCTGATCAACACACGCTGATCACTGCCGTATACAAATGTCACAGTACTGAACACCGTAGCTGTGTGGAATGAGGGCAAGCAGGATTCGACTGTCTTTCGACAGCCAGTATTATGCTGCGTGTTATCTATTTGTATGTACTACTCTAAAAGACATACTTTTCATTTTTACATGTTCCAAAAAAGACAAAAATATCTTGTGCTCTTTGTTGTCATAGTAATTGAGGATTTTAAATAAATTCATTGGTTTAAGAAGGTTTTTTTATTATTATTGTTGTTACATAAAGTGAAATGTTGCACATATGATCCTGTGTGCGCCTTTGTCTAGAAAACTCACCTTATGTTTCCTTATGATGCGTCTTTAAATCAGACCTTAATCATTTCTGTCAAGCCACTTCATGAGGAGGATGAGTGGCATCCATATCATCCCGTTCCTGTCCTAAAGAGAGAAGAGAAATTTGGTAACACAGCACACCAGCGAAATACAGTGGTGCTTGAAAGTTTGTGAACCCTTTAGAATTTTCTATATTTCTGCATAACTATGACCTAAAACATCATCGGATTTTCACACAAGCCCTAAAAGTAGATAAAGAGAACCCAGTTAAACAAATGAGACAAAAATATTATACTTGGTCATTTATTTATTGAGGAAAATGATCCAATATTACATATCTGTAAGTGGCAAAAGTATGTGAACCTTTGCTTTCAGTATCTGGTGTGACCCCCTTGTGCAGCAATAACTGCAACTAAATGTTTCCGGTAACTGTTGATCAGTCCTGCACACCGGCTTGGAGGAATTTTAGCCCATTCCTCCATACAGAACAGCTTCAACTCTGGGATGCTGGTGGGTTTCCTCACATGAACTGCTCGCTTCAGGTCCTTCCACAACATTTCCATTGGATTGAGATCAGGACTTTGATTTGGCCATTCCAAAATATGAACTTTATTCTTTTTTTAACCATTCTTTGCTAGAACGACTTGTGTGCTTAGGGTCATTGTCTTGCTGCATGACCCACCTTCTCTTGAGATTCCGTTCATGGACAGATGTCCTGACATTTTCCTTTAGGATTCACTGGTATAATTCAGAATTCATTGTTCCATCAATGATGGCAAGCTGTCCTGGCCCAGATGCAGCAAAACAGGCCCAAACCACGATACTACCACCACCATGTTTCACAGATGGGATAAGGTTCTTATGCTGGAATGCAGTGTTTTCCTTTCTCCAAACATAACGCTTCTCATTCAAACCAAAAAGTTCTATTTTGGTCTCGTCCGTCCACAAAACATTTTTCTAATAGCCTTCTGGATTGTCCATGTGATCTTTAGCAAACTGCAGATAAGCAGCAATGTTCTTTTTGGAGACCAGTAGCTTTCTCCTTGCAACCCTGCCATGCACACCATTGTTGTTCAGTGTTCTCCTGATCGTGGACTCATGAACATTAACATAAGCCAATGTGAGCGAGGCCTTCAGTTGCTTAGAAGTTACCCTGGGGTCCTTTGTGGCCTCGCCGACGATTATATGCTTTGCTCTTGGAGTGATCTTTGTTGGTCGACCACTCCTGGGGAGGGTAACAATGGTCTTGAATTTCCTCCATTTGTACACAATCTGTCTGACTGTGGATTGGTGGAGTCCAAACTCTTTAGAGATGGTTTTGTAACCTTTTCCAGCCTGATGAGCATCAACAACACTTTTTCTGAGGTCCTCAGAAATCTCCTTTGTTCGTGCCATGATACACTTCCACAAACATGTGTTGTGAAGATCAGACTTTGATAGATCCCTGTTCTTTAAATAAAACAGGGTGCCCACTCACACCTGGTTGTCGTCCCATTGATTGAAAACACCTGACTCTAATTTCACCTTCAAATTAACTGCTAATCCTAGAGGTTCACATACTTTTGCCACTCACAGATATGTAATATTGGATCATTTTCCTCAATAAATAAATGACCAAGTATAATATTTTTGTCTCATTTGTTTAACTGGGTTCTCTTTATCTACTTTTAGGACTTGTGTGAAAATCTGATGTTGTTTTAGGTCATATTTCTGCAGAAATATAGAAAATTCTAAAGGGTTCACAAACTTTCAAGCACCACTGTATTTGGACATTGACAAAGTTGTTACTTTAGGTGTGTATCATAGTTTATTGGAGCTGAAATGAAATAAATGAGAGAGCGCAAACCTTCAGATATAATCTTTTATTCTATCCACGTTCACTGGATATGAGCAATCGTGTGCTCTGACCGGCTACTCTACGACTAGGATATCAGCTCATATACCGTGAGTAGAGAAAAACAAAATGACGGAGTGTGTTGCTGAACCAACCGAGGATGAAATAAAAACTCTCCACAAAAACAACCCCCCCCCCCAAAAAAAGCAACAAAATATGGAAAAGTAAGAACATATTTTTTTTCAAGAATTATTATTATTATTGCGTTTTTCACAAATTGCTATGGTCATTTCACCAGTCTGTTTACATTCTAAGCAGAAATGATTTTGTCGGACGTTTTGTTTAAAGTTTTTATTTATCAAATTTGCAAAAAATAAAAATGCTCTGTTTCTCAAAATCCAGTGAATGTGGATAGAATAAAACAGTTATTCCAGTCAATCTCGTCGTACACGGCTTATCACCGACTCAGCGTTGCACACCTCGTCAGCTATCAGCTCATGTACGACTCGATTTTGTGGAATAACTTGAATAATTTGCATCCAGATCGGGGTGTAAATGTTTAAGGGACCAAAAGTTTTTGATTGGACACTTAGTCCATAGCCAGGTGTGTTATTCCTTCATTGCTTACTTCTTAAGTGCAATAGATTAAAGGTCTAGAGTAAATTTCAAGTGTGACATTTGCATTTGTTAACTGTTAATTCTCAATATGAAGTCCAAAGAGCTGTCACTGCCAGTGAAGCAAGCCATCATCAGGCTTAAAAAAAATAAATAAATAGATAAACTAACAAATTCAATAAATCAGATATATTTATTGAGAGCCCATACAGTTCTGGATCAACATCCTATGGATAGATTAGACAAAAAGCAAACTGTATCTTAATGATAGGAAGAAAAGCGTATAGAGAAGGGATTGAATTGGTCACGATCCAAAGTATATACCACTTCATCTGATAGTGCGGGTGTTTACAACTGCTAAGAGAATGGCTTTCCTGATGATGTGACTGATCCTGAAGTCTATAGGGCTTTATTATCTACTCCGATTCAGCCAAAACCCTTTGGACAGCGCTTCATAGTGCCAAAGGAACCCCCCCAAGAACAAGCAGGAACTGAAGACAACTGCATTAAAGGCTTGGCAGAGCATCACTAGTGTAGAAACCCAACGTCTGGTGATGTGCATGTGTTCCAGACTTCAGGCAGTCATTGACTACAAAGGATTTCCAACCAAGCATTATAAATGAGGGTGGTGTAGTGGTTAGCACTGTTGCCTCACAGCAAGAAGGCTCTGGGTTCGAGCCCAGTAGCCGACGGAGGCCTTTCTGTGTGGAGTTAGCATGTTCTCCCCATGTCTCCAGGTGCTCTGGTTTCCCCCAAAGACATGCAGGTTAGGCTAATTGGTGGCTCTAAATTGGCCGTAGGTGTGAATGAGAGTGTGAATGGTTGCTTGTCTCTACGTGTCAGCCCTATGATGACCCGACGACTTGTCCAGGGTGTACCCCACCTCTCGCCCATAGTCAGCTGGGATAGGCTCTAGCTTGCCCGCGACCCTGCACAGGATAAGTGGCTACGGATAATGGATGGATGTTATAAATGAGGATTTAATTGATGATAGCTAGTTTGGTACACATATACAAAGTTCTGTGATCCTACAATGTTCAACTGATTCTGATGTACATACCTGCAAATTAAAGCTGCACTCTGAGATCATGTTCATGATTGAATTTTCAACTGTTTTAGACAGCTAAAATGACAACTTTGTCATTGTTCAAGTATTTATGGATCTCCTGACTGTGTTCTGCTGTGTACTAAGATTTCAGATGTTTTTCTTTTGTATGTATCTTAACTAGAAATTATAGACTTTTAAGTCTGGCTAGCTCACCGGCCGTAGAGCGATGAGCTATTTCCATCACGTGGCATCCGTTGTCCATCGGTCTGTCCACAATTCACTGCTCCTCCCTGAGTTTTCAATGGATTTGGATTGTTTTCTTTGGAAGATCTAATTAGTCGGCACAAAATTTACTCCTTGGTTTTGTGATTTCTCATTAACAAGGTGCTAATTAGGCCAGTTAATGAACTTTCAGGAAAATCGCTACTCCTTCCTGAGTTTTCAATGGTTTTTGATTCTGATTGTTTTGTTTTGAGGATCAAATTTTTCTAAATGTTCTCATCCAGAACATCCATCCATCCATCCATCCATTATCTGTAGCCGCTTATCCTGTCCTACAGGGTCGCAGGCAAGCTGGAGCCTATCCCAGCTGACTGTGGGCGAGAGGCGGGGTACACCCTGGACAAGTCGCCAGGTCATCACAGGGCTGACACATAGAGACAAACAACCATTCACACCTACGGTCAATTTAGAGTCACCAGTTAACCTAACCTGCATGTCTTTGGACTGTGGGGGAAACCGGAGCACCCGGAGGAAACCCACATGGACCACGGGGAGAACATGCAAACTCCACACAGAAAGGCCCTCATCAGCCGCTGGGCTCGAACCCAGACCTTCTTGCTGTGAGGCGACAGTGCTAACCACTACACCACCATGCAACCTTCATCAAGAACAACTTGACAAATTATAAACGAGTCTGGTTTCTCATGGTACGGCTGTGTGAGCCACTGCATCGCTGACACTCTGGTTTAAGTGGTCTAAGACGACACATCCATTTTGACAACTGAAAAAAATGAATTGATTAGGCTTATGTCCATTTTTGTGACGATCATTGTCTGAGAAAAGTGCACATAGCTGGCAAGGTTTTATAGGTCTTTAGGTAGACTGCCTGTTTTTTTACCACCATGTTTGTTCAAAATTGTCTTTGCAGGAAGACCGTGTAAGCAAGGTCAGATTTTAAATAAAATATTTCCCTTGTTTTGGTGGACTATCCATCCAGCCGTTATCTATACCGCTTATCCGTCAGGGTTGTGGGGGAAGCTGGAGCCGATCCCAGCTGACATTGGGTGAAAGGAAGGGTACACACTGGGCAGGTCGCCAATCTATTGCAGGGCTAACACAGAGACAAACCTCCATTCACACATTTGGGCAATTTAGAGGAGCCAGATAACCTAATCTGCCTGTCTTTGGACTGTGGGAGGAAACGCACAAACTCCATAGAGAGAGACTCCAGTCAGGGGTTCGAATTTGGAACCCTCTTGCTGTGAGGCAACCATGTTAACCACTGCACCACCATGCCACCCGTTGGTGGAATATATTCCTAAAGTTGAGAAGACAAAGTATGGTATCTCCAGAAAAAGCCAATTTTGTCCAAAACTTAATTTTCGATGGCCAGAGTTCAGCCGCAGTAACATCCGACTGCTTTCCTCAACCATCTGAGATACGTTTCGTTCAAACTGTAAATACTGTACATAAATATTTACTTTTAATGGCCAGTTAAAATGTGCATTAAACTACATGGAACATCCACTCACTGGCCACATTATCAGGAACACCCCTCCACCTGCTGTTTGATGCAGTTCCCTAATCAGCCGATCCCTTGACAGCAGCACAATGCATAAAATCATGCAGATACAAATCAAGAGCTTCAGTTAGTGTTTACTTCAAACATCAGAATGGGAAAAACTGTGATCTCAAAGTAACTTCACTGTGGCGTGGGTGTTGGTTTGAGCCAGATGGACTGGTTTGAGTATTTCAGAAACTGCTGTTCTCCTGGGGTTTTCACATACAAGTCTCTACACAGAATGGTGCGAAAAACAAAAAAAACAGAGTGAGAACCAGTTCTGTGGGTGGAAACAAACACCTTGTTGATAAGAGAGGTCAGAGGAAAATAGCCAGGTTGGTTTGAGCTGCCAGGAAGGATATAGCAACTCATATAATCACTCTTTACAACCATAGTGAGCAGAAAAGCATCTTCTGCAATAGCAGAAGACCACATTGGGTTCCACTCTTGCGGCCAAGAACAGGAATCTTAGAATCAACAACAAGTTCCTGTTAAAGTGGCTGGTGATAGGAAATGGCCATAAAAGAACCATTTAATATTCCACATAACTTCCTTATCTTCCTGCAGGCGTCTTTAAAACACGTAATGCTTGTGTGATATGTTGATCTTGCAAACCAAGTGAGGACATGATCTACTCACAGGCTCTAATCTGTACAGTCTTGCTACACATGAAAAAAAACATCTCATCTCATTATGTCTAGCCGCTTTATCCTGTTCTACAGGGTCACAGGCAAGCTGGAGCCTATCCCAGCTGACTACGGGCGAAAGGCGGGGTACACCCTGGACAAGTCGCCAGGTCATCACAGGGCTGACACATAGACACAGACAACCATTCACACTCACATTCACACCTACGCTCAATTTAGAGTCACCAGTTAACCTAACCTGCATGTCTTTGGACTGTGGGGGAAACCGGAGCACCCGGAGGAAACCCACGCGGACACGGGGAGAACATGCAAACTCCACACAGAAAGGCCCTCGCCGGCCACGGGGCTCAAACCCAGACCTTCTTGCTGTGAGGCAACAGCGCTAACCACTACACCACCATGCCGCCCCTGTTTGAGTTTATTTATTTATTTATTTATTAAAGCAACATCAAAATATGAAGATATTTATGAATGGTGCAGGGAACTGCTACATATTCCAACAAATATAATAGTTTGCTTACTTCATGCTACAATGGAGCATTTTAGAAAAAGGTTTTGCAGTGCTATGAATTTCCTGACATTACATTCAGCAGATGCTCTTTCCAGAGCGACATACAACATATCCAGAGCAGTTGGGGGTTAGGTACCTTGTTCAAGGGCACTTCAGCCATTCCTACTTGTCCAGGGAATTGAACCAATGACCTTTTGGTCCCTAAGCTGCTTCTATAAACAATAGGCCATGGTTTTGCCCATAGGCTTCACACGACTTTTTTTAATTCTTATTTATATTAAGAATTTTTTAAAAAAGCTGTGTTCACTGCATCAATTTTGAGTTGAGATAGATATGAATGCAAGAACCACAGTTATTTTCATTAGAATACACTTTGCATGTTATTTTATTTGTACAGAAACCTTAGCAGCATATCAACAACACTTTGTGGAAGGAGGCTGAAGTTTATAGGGCACATGTGGAGGAGAAAGGAGGAATTCGTGAGTCAAGTGCTTCTTTGGGAGCCAGAGTAAGAAGGAGAGGAAGACCAGCACTGTCTTACAGTGGTGCTTGAAAGTTTGTGAACCCTTTAGAATTTTCCATATTTCTGCATAAATATGATCTAAAACATCATCAGATTTTCACACAAGTCCTAAAAGTAGATAAAGAGAACCCAGTTAAACAAATGAGACAAAAAATATTATACTTGGTCATTTATTTATTGAGGAAAATGATCCAATATTAAATATCTGTGAGTGGCAAAAGTATGTGAACCTCTAGGATTAGCAGTTAAATTAGTCATGTGTTTTCAATCAGTGGGATGACAATCAGGTGTGAGTGGGCACCCAATTTAAAGAACAGGGATCTATCAAAGTCTGATCTTCACAACACATGTTTGTGGAAGTGTATCATGGCACAAACAAAGGAGATTTCTGAGGACCTCAGAAAAAGTGTTGTTGATGCTCATCAGGCTGGAAAAGGTTACAAAACCATCTCTAAAGAGTTTGGACTCCACCAATCCACAGTCAGACAGATTGTGTACAAATGGAGGAAATTTAAGACCATTGTTACCCTCCCCAGGAGTGGTCGACCAACAAAGATCACTCCAAGAGCAAGGCGTGTAATAGTTAGTGAGATCACAAAGGACCCCAGGGTAACTTCTAAGCACCTGAAGGCCTCTCTCACATTGGCTAATGTTAATGTTCATGAGTCCACCATCAGGAGAACACTGAACAACAATGGTGTGCATGGCAGGGTTGCAAGGAGAAAACCACTGCTCTCCAAAAAGAACATTGCTGCTCGTCTGCAGTTTGCCAAAGATCATGTGGACAAGCCAGAAGGCTATTGGAAAAATGTTTTGTGGACGGATGAGACCAAAATAGAACTTTTTCTTTTAAATGAGAAGCGTTATGTTTGGAGAAAGGAAAACACTGCATTCCAGCATAAGAACCTTATCCCATCTGTGAAACATGGTGGTGGTAGTATCATGGTTTGGGCCTGTTTTGCTGCATCTGGGCCAGGACGGCTTGCCATCATTGATGGAACAATTAATTCTGAATTATACCAGTGAATTCTAAAGGAAAATGTCAGGACATCTGTCCATGAATTGAATCTCAAGAGAAGGTGGGTCATGCAGCAAGACAACGACCCTAAGCACACAAGTCGTTCTACCAAAGAATGGTTAAAGAAGAATAAAGTTAATGTTTTGGAATGGCCAAGTCAAAGTCCTGACCTTAATCCAATTGAAATGTTGTGGAAGGACCTGAAGCGAGCAGTTCATGTGAGGAAACCCACCAACATCCCAGAGTTGAAGCTGTTCTGTACGGAGGAATGGGCTAAAATTCCTCCAAGCCGGTGTGCAGGACTGATCAACAGTTACCGGAAACGTTTAGTTGCAGTTATTGCTGCACAAGGGGGTCACACCAGATACTGAAAGCAAAGCTTCACATACTTTTGCCACTCTCAGATTTGAAATAATGGATCATTTTCCTCAATAAATAAATGACCAAGTATAATATTTTTGGCTCATTTGTTTAACTGTGTTCTCTTTATCTACTTTTAGGACTTGTGTGAAAATCTGATGATGTTTTTGGTTATATTTATGCAGAAATATAGAAAATTCTAAAGGGTTCACAAACTTTCAAGCACCACTGTACGTTTACCAGTTGAGGAAAGACACCAGATTATCCACTGAGGACCTGAAAGACATTATGGATGACCGTGAAGAATGGAGGAAGCTAGTCAACGATGTCCGAAATAGCTTGCTCGAAATAGTAGTAGTAGTAGTAGTTGTTATTTTATTTTATTTTTATTGTTGTACATACACAGAATGAGAGAGAACCAAAATGTTCGGAAAATGTAATTCTCAAAAATGTGTTTTTTTTTTTTCTTAAATGAAACAATGTATAGGTTTTAAGAGAGAATAAGAAGAGGAGACAGAGCAGATTAATGTTCTCAAACATCACATTTCATTTTACAATAAGAGAATACGTTTCACAGAAGCATTCCACATAATTCTAAAAACAAAAAAGCTTCATGTTGAATCAGATACAGATTCAGTGATGCGTAAGATCCGTCATGTGACGGCCAACTATAGTGACAAGCGCAATAAATATTGCATACTGTATATGACGCACTGCATTGATTTCCAGTATGGATGAACAAAGCAACAACAAAAAAAAAGTATCTGAAACATTAATAACATTTCATTACAAACCATACCAAAAAATGATATTATTTATATATGTATATATATATATATAAAATCCCTATTAGTTACAGAGACATTCACGGTGTAATCATTTTGATAGGGTTCTACAAAGAACCTAAATGGCAGCAGGTCTAAAACTTGGTTGCTTTTAATTTAGCCAGTTTTATTCAAACAGCTTCAGCTTAAAGAGTGGCACGTTTAAAAATAGTAGATGCTATCAAGCACTATTAAAAGAAAACGTGCCTGCCAATTCACAATTCAGGTCCTCTAGCTCCCATTAGTTTTACGATTACAAGTCATGTACATGCAAACTGTGAAGAGGGTTTTTTTGTTTGAGAGGCATTAGACGCATCCTCTAAAGGGCACTTAGGCTGAGATGCCTTAAAGGGGGCCACCAAAGAACCCTCAACCTTGTGTATTCAGTCACTGATTCTAGTACAAATGATCTACAATAAAATATATGACCTGCGTCGTTAAGCAGATTGCAGTTTTCCTTCAAAGGCTTTCTGCCTAGACTTATAGATAAAGCAAAAGAAAGTAATTGTACTGTATTAGCCATGTTCGAGAAGAACGTTTTTGACTGTATTCTGCTTCACTGCACACTGACCTTTACTTGATACACTAAACTAGCTTGCCAGATGCAACTAAGCATCCATGCTTGCACAGGTCTGGTTACCTACATCAAGTTGGAATAGTGAAAAGGATTTCAGACATTTCAGAGTTGTGTTCAGCGGCTGTGGATGTCCACAGTTGGAGAAAACATCTGGCTCCTGGAGACATTTTTACGTGTCATAGTGGTGCAGCGTTTGAGGATCTCTTGCGCCTGAGGCCTGGGTGGAACTTTGGGTGATCTGGGCAAGTTGAACATATTGAGCTCAGATGTGGCAGGCAGGAGCTTGTTGTTGGTGGGATTCAGGCAGTCGGGCTGGGTTGTTCTACACCTTTGGACGTCCTCGGGGCTGCTCACGTCAACAGACCCACTGCTTGAGGAACTGCCACTGTAACTAAAAGTTTCTATGCTGCTGCCGCCGCTCAAGCTCCTGGCCCTGCTGTCCTCTGCAGGCTCCACTTCGGCAGTGGGTGGCTCATGGTGAACATCTGTGAGAACATTCAGTGAGTGTGATTTGGACTTATCACGGAGACTCAGGTTGCCTCCTGGAATCTGCAGGAGGTTGCATTGCGAACGACTGAGCTCATGTCCTGGGATCATCGGGGAAGAGTTAGCGGAGACCTGAAGTCGAGCCAAGTGGAGGGAAGAAGTTTGAAGCCCCCTCTGGGCACCAATCATCTGTACCCGTGGATTAATGTATGGTTGTAGGTACATTGAAGGGATGTAGCCAGTCCTGCAGTTGTACCTGAGATAAAAGAGAAGGGCAATGAGATTTCAAGAAATAATATCTGGAACAAATCAAAGGAGATACATCAACAAATCCTTCCTGCCATGTTCTTGTACACTTTTTTTCATGGCTGGCATCTGTTTATTCAATAACAAATGAGTTTATCTGTGGTTTGTGCATTATCTGCTTTTTTGCTTGCAGTCACGAAACATGCTTACCTAACTAACCACCATCCGTCATTCGATTTTCGGAGAACCTCAACCACGGATCCAATCTCCACAGACAGTTCATCTATTTTCGTGGATTTGTAACTTTTAGTGGCAACACATAGAGCATCTAAAGGAAGAAAATTGGGAATAAAAGTTACATAAAGCGCTTATATTTTTGTCATGATTTTCACATCATCTGAGATACAGTAGGTCATTACAGTAGAAGTGTGTCCTGTACGTGAACCCAGATCTACAATAACATTATGTCTATAGGCCAGTAGTGAAAGGTTTAACAAGCAGTACAAGCCTGAGTGTTATTTTTCTGTCAGAGTTCTTACTTTCTCCAAGTTCTTGATCAGCGCCCTCATCATCTGCCTCAGCGTTCTCCAGGTATGGAGCAGGAAACCAGGCGAGACATTTAGCCTCATTCTCAACCAACCACCAGCCTGTGAAGACACCGTTAGAAAATGTACATGAAAAAACACACAAACGTGAATAGTGAATGAGAGATAAGCCATGAGGGTATCTAATTACTCGCACCTGCTTTATCCTTGATGAGCACATCCACAGTTTCTCCCACCTCAACCTTGAAAGGACGGTTCTTCGTGTCCTTAGTCTCATAAGCAGCGATGCATCGGTACATCTGGGTCACGAATGGTTTGGTTACACCGGCATCTGATTTTGGGTTACTGCTTCTGCCCAGAGTATCTTCCGATGGCATGACTACAATGCTGTGCCAAATAACATTTCAATTAGCCTACTTTATTTCACTTCTCACATGTCGAAAATGTTTTTTGGGGTGCAGGTGTAGGGTTGCAAAATTCCCAGGAATTTTCAGAGTGGAAAATTTCCGTGGAAATTTTGGGAATTAACAGGAATTTATGGGAGTTTTGGGGAACTTTTGGGAATTTTCAAAACCAACTTTACTTAAAAATTTATACAAAAAAAAAGAAGGTCCTTTTATTCAGATTAGGATATTTCTCTGGGTCTCTGTTCTGTTCAGAAGAACATACAAGCAAAAACAAGCATGCAACTAATTAAAGAACTGAGAAAATTAATAACCACCAAATGTTTTACAAAACCAATATGGGTTTTCCCCGGTACATGTATAAAGTACCCTTTGGTGACTGACCCCTTGAAAATGGTTCCTCCAGGAACGATGACGTTTCAGTTGTCAAGACAACGGAAAAACTAAAATACAAGAGCATTTTGTTTTGTGCACAAGAGCATTGTGACGTATCTTTCTGTTTTTGTATTTTAGTTTTTCCGTTGTCTTGACAACTGAAATGTCATCGTTCCTGGAGGAACCATTTTCAAGGGGTCAGTCACCAAAGGGTAAACAGTAACCTTAGACTTTGTGAGAACTTATCTTCAAAAGCAACTTTAACTCTACTTATGATTTTGAAGACTGCTTCCTGTAACTTTTCTCATCTCATTATCTGTAGCTGCTTTATCCTTCTACAGGGTCGCAGGCAAGCTGGAGCCTATCCCAGCTGACTACGGGCGAAAGGCGGGGTACACCCTGGACAAGTCACCAGGTCATCACAGGGCTGGCACATAGACACAGACAACCATTCACACTCACACTCACACCTACGGTCAATTTAGAGTCACCAGTTAACCTAACCTGCATGTCTTTGGACTGTGGGGGAAACCGGAGCACCTGGGGGAAACCCATGCGGAGAACATGCAAACTCCACACAGAAAGGCCCTCGCCGGCCACGGGGCTCGAGCCCAGACCTTCTTGCTGTGAGGCGACAGCGCTAACCACTACACCACCGTGCCGCCCCCTCCTGTAACTTTTTTGTTTACTAATTATACTTCAACAACTTGAATTCCTTTTTCATTTTGCAACTGGTTTGTAAACCATGTCCTGTCAAGTAATTTGCTTGCAAATTATCGGATTAAAAGTAATGATTAGGGTATACAATGCTATTAAAACAATGACATTAAACAGCCTTGCTCTAGATTCAAAGAAAAAGGTGGCACTAATATATTTTACAAGCAGCAAAATTTATTTCAAGATTACTAGTAATTAGAAATTTTACATTTTTTAAAAATATTCCTTGTTATTTTATGAGGGGCGGCACGGTGGTGTAGTGGTTAGCGCTGTCGCCTCACAGCAAGAAGGTCCTGGGTTCAAGCCCCGGGGCCGGCGAGGGCCTTTCTGTGTGGAGTTTGCATGTTGTCCGCGTGGGTTTGCTCTGGTTTCGTGGGTTGCTTCTGGACTCTAAATTGACCGTAGGTGTGAGTGTGAATGGTTGTCTGTGTCTATGTGTCGGCCCTGTGATGACCTGGCGACTTGTCCAGAGTGTACCCCGCCTTTCGCCTGTAGTCAGCTGGCATAGGCTCCAGCTTGCCTGCGACCCTGTAGAACAGGATAAAGCGGCTAGAGGTGATGTGATGTGAAAAAAGGTAAAAATGGATTTTTTGCAAGATTTTTAGAAATCACTACTTGTTATGCAATGAGTTAGATTTCCAGTGAATTCTTCCCAAAGGGTACACTCTAGAAAAATAATCTATTCAATTCAAAATTACTAGATATCTTGTCCGAGGGACACTTAATAGAAATCTATTCAAATGCAGATTCAAGAGGTCCCCAACACAAAAAAAAAAATTATTCAAAATATGTGTAGTAGACCAAGGGATACAAGACCTTCTACACGTTTTTGGTAGGGAACTTGGGAATGCGCATTTGACCTTTGACAATTTTGACTGGATTTCTATTAAGTGTCCCTCGGACTAGATAATTGAGAATAATAATTTTTCACTGAAAAATTTGAATATAATTCTAATATTGAAAAACTAAAAGCCTTTTATTAATTGGCCTTTAGCAATATGCCCCATTCTTAATTAGCACAAAACAGTACATAATTGAAAGAAAGGCTTAACATGGGTTTTAATTTGTTTTTCTGGGTGATGAAATGTTTTAAAATGTTTAAAACTTAATAAATGCCAAAATTGAAAATTCCCAATATTCCCGGGCCCTTCAAAATTCCCGGAAACTTTCCACCCCTTTGCAACCCTATGCAGGTGTGTGTGTGTGTGTGTGTGTGTGTGTGAATACCTGTTCTGGGAAAATTCTGGTTTCAGATCATCTGGACTGGGAAGCAGAAACTGGA
This sequence comes from Neoarius graeffei, assembly GCF_027579695.1. Taxonomy (NCBI): domain Eukaryota; kingdom Metazoa; phylum Chordata; class Actinopteri; order Siluriformes; family Ariidae; genus Neoarius; species Neoarius graeffei. The sequence goes on from NC_083588.1 coordinate 40,957,688, forward strand.
CGAGCTCTGAGCTTTGAGAGACGGAAGGAACAGCGGACAGCAGTGCCGTGCAGTACTCCTCCAGCAGCTTCAGCCTCAGCAGGGACTTACTGTAGCTGTTCTTCTGAAGGCCTTTCTTTACTTTCTCAGCTGCAAGCAGATGTATGAAAGATGTGTCTAAGGCCACATTTTTTATTCTTTTATATTGATTTTAAAATAAGTATTTATTTAGAAGTGTATGTACTTATATTGGGTGGCACGGTGGTGTGGTGTGGTGTGGTGGTTAGCACTGTTGCCTCACAGCAAGAAGGTCCTGGGTTCGAGCCCAGCAGCCGACGAGGGCCTTTCTGTGTGGAGTTTGCATGTTCTCCCCGTGTCCGCGTGGGTTTCCTCCAGGTGCTCCGGTTTCCCCCACAGTCCAAAGACATGCAGGTTAGGTTAACTGGTGACTCTAAATTGACCGTAGGTGTGAATGTGAGTGTGAATGGTTGTCTGTGTCTATGTGTCAGCCCTGTGATGACCTGGCGACTTGTCCAGGGTGTACCCCGCCTTTCACCCGTAGTCAGCTGGGATAGGCTCCAGCTTGCCTGCGACCCTGTAGAACAGGATAAGCAGCTACAGATAATGGATGGATGTACTTATATATATATAATTTATTTATTCCCCCCATCATCCTCATGTCCTGTAGGCCAATTATCCTGTCAGTTGCCAGCCTCTATTGAAAGCACACACATACTTAATCTACTGTCGGGTTGCTAGGTTTGTTGCAGCTTCACAACCATCCATCCATTATCTGTAGCTGCTTGTCCTGTACAGGCTCACAGGCAAGCTGGAGCCTATCCCATCTGACTATGGGTGAGAGGCGGGGTACACCCTGGACAAGTCGCCAGGTCATCACAAGACTGACCCACATGAGTCAAACAACAATTCACACCTACGGTCAATTTAGAGCCACCAATTAACCTAACCTGCATGTCTCTGGGAGAAACCAGAGCACCTGAAGGAAATCGACACAGACATGGGGAGAACATACAAATTACACACACACAGAAAGGCCCTCGTCGGTCACTGGGCTCAAACCCAGAACCTTCTTGTTGTGAGGCGACAGTACTAACCCCGACACCACTGTGCCGCCCTGTATGTATGTAATTAATTTTAAAATAAATATAACAAGACCAGGTTTACCTTTAAACTTGGGAACAGTCCTTACTGACTTTTGAAAAGGACCTACATTTAAAGCTGCACATTTCTTCTTAAGTGTAATCTGAAAAGGAAAAAATAAATAAATAGAGCATGTAACAGAGACTGTAAAAAAATTAGTCTAAAATATCAAGATTTATTTGTGGGGGGAAAAATACTTACATGCAGTGTTCTGAATTCCTCAAGCGTTCTGTAGATGATGATCTCATTTTGATCTGACCAAAGAACAGAGGCCATGTAGAGCTAGAGGGAAGGTACAAGCTTAAATTTACTGTGTGCTCAGTGAGTGGTCAATACTTTGTTTAGTAAATAAATAAATAAATAAATAAATAAATAAAGTGCACTGTAAACATTGCCTTACTTTGCTCTTCTCCTTGTGCATCACTCCTAAAAGGAGAACACGAACAGGAAGTCTGCGTTCTTCCATCTCACTCTGTGCTGTTTGCCTGGGTTTGTCCCTGTGAAGGCGCTGCTGCACTGCAGGTGAACACGGTGAGGAACCGCAAGACACCCGACCATATAAAGCTCAGTACTCAGGGAGGTGGAGTCAGAAGCAGGTGGGCGGCACCGTGAAACCGCCCCTTCTGATTTTTTTTTTGTATTATTTAATCTTCTTGTAATTATATACACCTCATGAATAATGAATGATGTTCAATCAATTACATGAAACAATCAGTTACATGACATGTTTTAGTTCTATTCTCAAACAGGCTTCTGAAATGAGTGTTTAGGGAGTTAAGTCACAAAATAAAAACAATAAAAGACAAAATTCATTTTCTTTGTCATGCTTATGATCATTATAAAATGTATTCCAGGTTTTTCTATGATTAATGTCAGGATATTGTAGCATATGATGCAATTAAACTATAACATCTACAAGGACACACTTATGAATGTCCAAACTTTTGACTGGTACTGTGTGTGGTGTTGGTTGATTAGTAATTATAAATAAAGCCTTTAAGGTGAACAAGGTGTGTATATCCATCCATCCATTATCTGTAGCCACTTATCCTGTCCTACAGGGTCGTGGGCAAGCTGGAGCCTATCCCAGCTGACTACGGGAGAGAGGCGGGGTACACCCTGGACAAGTCACCAGGTCATCACAGGGCTGACACATAGAAACAAACAACCATCCACATCTACAGTCAATTTAGAGCCACCAATTAGCCTAACCTGCATGTCTTTGGACTGTAGGAGGAAACAGGAGCACCTGGCAGAAACCCACGCGGACACGGGGAGAACATGCAAATTCCACACAGAAAGGCCCTCGTCGGCCACGGGGCTCGAACCCAGGACCTTCTTGCTGTGAGGTGACAGTGCTAACCACTACACCGTGTGTGTGTGTGTGTCACAAGGGTGAAGGTTCTGGGTTCGAGCCCAATGGCCAATGGGGGCCTTTCTGTGCGGAGTTTGCATGTTCTCCCCGTGTCCGCGTGGGTTTCCTCCGGGTGCTCCGGTTTCCCCCACAGTCCAAAGACATGCAGGTTAGGCTAACTGGTGACTCTAAATTGACCGTAGGTGTGAATGTGAGTGTGAATGGTTGTCTGTGTCTATGTGTCAGCCCTGTGATGACCTGGCGACTTGTCCAGGGTGTACCCCGCCTTTCACCCGTAGTCAGCTGGGATAGGCTCCAGCTTGCCTGCGACCCTGTACAGGATAAGCGGTTATGGATAATGGATGGATGGATGGATGGATATATATCAATATCATACAATTTCTTTTTGCCAGGTTAATGTTCTTATATTTTTACATGTAATTCTTTTGTAAATGAGGCACCATGTAATTACAATAAATACATATTCATAATTAGCTTACAGAATAAAAAAAAAATAGTCGTTTGATGTCTTTAGAATTCAAAACTTTTTTTTACTGTGAAGAAAACCTTTAGGGAAAGACTTACAGAAATGTGATGTGGGTGGGTGGAGAGAGAGAGAAATCTGTAAAGCAGCAAAGCCTTCAAACAATAATGAAATTAAATGTTTCTGTATACAAAAAAACACGAAATACCTCAGTAAACAGTAATAAACTAAACAATAAGTCAATATTTGCTGTGACAAGACCCTTTGCTTTCAAATAAATAAATGAATGGAATTAGTCTCAGGTAGACAATGCAGTTTTATCAGGAAATTAGCTTGTAACTTTTACTAACCATTTTAGAGAAACCATCACAGTTCTTCTGGAAACTTTACCATATCTTCTTCTTCTTCATCTCCACAACCTTCATTATGTTTTTTTTTTTTTTTAAATCTGAAAAATATATAACTCTAAGGTAACCTGTTGCTAACAAACATTTTTCTGTCATTTTTTTTTTTTGGATTAGGCTCACTTAAAAAAAAGAAAAAGAAAAATGTCACATGTCTGTACATGTAAAATGTTGTTCTGACTCAGTAATGTAGAAGTCATAAAATAACATCTGTAACAAAATGTGTACAAAAAAACCTGGGACTTTCGCACATTGAACTTCCCATTTTTAGTCTGGAATGTAACATAAATAGGCGACAACAGTAATCAACATTTCAGAAAATCCTTCTCTAATGGGTTTAATTGGGGATAAGCTCAGAGAATTTTAGAAAAACGTCATCGAGAAACTGAGAATTGTTGTTGTTGTTGTTGTTGTTGTTGTATCGTAACTTGCACTTAAAAATCTGGAAAAAATTATGGATGTGTGAACAGTTTGTTCTTACACAAGCCTAAGTGAGTTTCAGCCCTGTACTGTAAATAGGAACAGTCTGTCCTTGTCTATGTAGCTGGGAAATCCTGCAACACCACCCTACAGCCGCCACACCCTGGCTTTAAAATAGTGCACCCTGCCTAGTGTACTGTATACTCAGGAAGCAGGCTAATTATTTGGGATCTAACCTCAGCTTCCAGCTAAGTTATTATAATGTAATCTCATCTCTCATCTCATTATCTCTAGCTGCTAGAGATGATGAGATGAGATGAGATAAGATGAGATTAGTTATTAGTTAGTCAGAAAGGCCCCCGTTGGCCTCGAACCCAGAACCTTCTTGCTGTGAGGCGACAGTGCTAACCACTATGAAATGACATCCATCATTACTTCAAGACATGAAGTGTCTTTTAATTAATTTAAAAAAACCACTGAGTTTATATTGATCGAATATGTGTTATGTAAGTATCCTGTAATATTCTAGGATCTTGAATGATCTACTTCATCAGTTTTTCTAAAATTCTTAACCAGCTTCACAAGGTCAACACCTGGAATGCTTTTCAGTTAACAGATGTGCCTCGTCAAAAGTGCAATTTCTTGCCTTCTTAATGCATTTGAGATCAAACAGTAAATAATAAACATACAGTAAATATCCCGATTAGACAACTGTAGCAATCCATATTAGAATAGAATGCCTTTATTGTCACTGCACAAATGTACAACGAAATTTAGTTCATCACAGGAGAGCAAAGCCGCTGCATATGTACGCGCCGCCACTCTTGGGCACTTCACCCCAAGGCCGTCCTGTGTTAACCTAACTGTATGTCTTTGGACTGTGGGGGAAACCCACGCAGACACAGGGAGAACATGCAAACTCCACACAGAAAGGCCCCCGTTGGCCTCGAACCCAGAACCTTCTTGCTGTGAGGCGACAGTGCTAACCACTACACCACCGTGCCACCCACTTTATTATGTCAAGAACCGCTCAACTAAGTAAAGAGAAATGACATCCATCATTACTTCAAGACATGAAGTGTCTTTTAATTAATTTTAAAAAAACATTGAGTTTATATTGATTGAATATGTGTTATGTAAGTATCCTGTAATATTCTAGGATCTTGAATGATCTACTTCAGCAAATTCTTAAGTATGAGGTATCTTACATGTAGCACAAAAATAAACATTATTTTTCTCACGAGCAAATGAGAAAACACCAAAGTATTGGAGTATTTATTTTTGGATTACGCTCGTCAATAAACTGACTTAGAAATGATATAGGTCTCTAATATAAAAACTCAGTTTTAATTTTAAGATGACGTAAGATGAAGTTCTTTTATAAAGTCACTTCAACAGTATTTTGGAGAGTAACTTTTATTTATTTTTATTCTAAATGAAAGTATCAAAAGCTATTGTTTTTCTCAGAGAAAAAAATAATTTGTGAAAAGATGCAAAAGTTAATTATTACACACAAAAAAATTTGCTTGAGTGATTACATTTTAAGCTAAACTACTATTTGTCTAACAGGTGTGTTAACATTCTCTCGCACGAGCAGATCTTGGGCAATACTGTACGATACCTGTGAATTCAGGAAATGATTCAAGGAAGTTTTTGCAATGAATTCCTGTCAGGTCATAAAAATTGTTGAGGAAATGTTGGTGGACACGTCTACACTTTCCTCCCCCCTTTTTTCTTTCTTTGTTTTGATGCGCTACAAAGAGACCTTTGTTTGCCTTCAGTACTTTCAACACGTACACACTGCAAAAAATGGCCTTTCAAAAATAAGAAATAAAAGATTAAAACAAAGCATATTTGCTTGAATCAGGTGAAAAAAATCTGCCAATGGAACTAGTCAAATTTGACTTGGTAAGATTTCTTAAAGTAAGATGAAAAATCTAACCTGTTTTTAGATGAAATAATTCCAAAATAAGATTGGGGAACTTATTATGCGAGATCTGATTAACTCAAAATAATCAAAATAGTTCTTATAACAAGATCGTACTTTTTACATTTAGCCATTCAAGTCATTTTTATTTATTTCATTTTAAGAGTATTTCACTTAAATTCATGACAAAGTCTTAGCAGTAAAAACTGAATTTAAGATAAATATACTAATATTAGGATTGTTAAATTCTACAACTAAGCATTGCTAGCTTAAAAGATTCTCCTTTTGTGACCTGTAATTAGTAAAATACTCTAGATATGAGACCAGAGACTATCTTGAATCAAGTTGACGACACGTGTAGCATTGCAACAAGTTTATTTTTTTTCCCATTTCAACATTCAAACATTAAAATATCTCTTAAGATTCCACTTCCCCAGGACCTCAGGCACCAAAAAAATAAAAAATAAAAATAAAAAAAAAGTCTACGCATTTTGACTTACAGTGCTTACACAATGCCAAAGCAACAGTGCATTTTGGGGGCACTGACTATTCATGTGTACCGTACGAGGGGTTTACAAGATCAGGCACAAAAAACAAACAAACAAACAAACAAACAAACAAAAAAAACCCACTGAACTTAACTCACAGCATTCCAAAAAGACCTCACTAAAATGCCCTCCACTCACTCATAGCCTTTTTGAAGGCACTTGTCTGGTCTAGAGTATGTACAGCATCTAGAAGGAGCTCAATCTGAGTAAACAGTCACAGTAAACTAAAGATATGCAAGGTGACCAAACGTCTACGCATTTTGACTTACAGTGCTTACACAACGCCAAAGCAACAATGCATTTTGGGGGCACTAGATTCAAAGATTTCAGTGAAGTTCATTTATTCCCAAAATAAGCATACTTTGTTTTTGTTTTTTCTTGAAACAAGATGAACCGCATTTGACAAATGTCCAAAATGTACTTACTTGTTTTAAAAAAAAACTTGTTTTATTTTCAAAGGTGCTCCAAATAAGACTTTTTCAAGACATTTTGTCTATACAAGATTTTCAAGATGGACTGTCTAAAAACTAGCCTTTCTAGCTAAATGAGGTTTTGCTTGTTGGGCAATTATGTCTTATAATAAGGGTGGCTAGATGTTTTGACTTGAAAATAGACAAATAAACTTCCTAAGATTTTTATTTTTTGCAGTGCAGTCCACAATGTCTCATTCTCATCTCATCTCATTATCTCTAGCTGCTTTATCCTGTTCTACAGGGTCGCAGGCAAGCTGGAGCCTATCCCAGCTGACTACGGGCGAAAGGCGGGGTACACCCTGGACAAGTCGCCAGGTCATCACAGGGCTGACACATAGACACAGACAACCATTCACACTCACACCTACGGTCAATTTAGAGTCACCAGTTAACCTAACCTGCATGTCTTTGGACTGTGGGGGAAACCAGAGCACCCAGAGGAAACCCACGCAGACACGGGGAGAACATGCAAACTCCGCACAGAAAGGCCCTCGCCGGCCACGGGGCTCAAACCCAGACCTTCTTGCTGTGAGGCGACAGCACTAACCACTACACCATCGTGCCGCCCCTGTATGGTTATTATATACGATTATTAAGCCAACACTGATTTCTGGTTTTACATGACAGATACCAGGCAAGACCAATCCATTTTTACACAGAATAAGAACCAGACTATACTTAAAGACCAGTTCTGACTGAAGATGCACAGAAGATGTTTAAGCTGGACATTGTTTTAGGTTAACTTATTTTAAGCTTAATAACAAATGCACAGTGGGTATTTAGAGATACTTTCAGTATTCAGTTATTTTAAAAAAAAGACTACTAAATGGTGCTTTAAAACTTTTTTACTTTAAAAACTTTTTCAATTAAAAGCTTTAAACTTTGTGACTCTTTGCACTTAAAGAATTTTTATAAATATTTATTCATTTGGAGCGGCATGGTGGTATAGCAGGTAATGGTGCAGCTTGAGGGTCAGGGGTTTGATTTAGGGTTCATACGCTGTCTCTGTGGAGTTTAACATATTCTACTAGCGTCCTTGTTGGTTTCCTCAAAGTTACATGCTAAGGGGATTCTATCCATCCATCCATCCATCCATTATCTGTAACCGCTTATCCTGTGCAGGGTCGCAGGCAAGCTGGAGCCTATCCTAGCTGACTATAGGCGAGAGGCAGGGTACACCCTGGACAAGTCACCAGGTCATCACAGGGCTGACACATAGACACAGACAACCATTCACACTCACATTCACACCTACGGTCAATTTAGAGTCACCAGTTAACCTAACCTGCATGTCTTTGGGGGAAACCGGAGCACCTGGAGGAAACCCACACAGACACGGGGAGAACATGCAAACTCCGCACAGAAAGGCCCTCATCGGCCACTGGGCTCGAACCAAAAACCTTCTTGCTATGAAGCGGCAGTGCTAACCACTACACCACCGTGCCACCCTTTCCAGAGAACAGGAAATTATTGTAAATGTCTCAGAATATCAGTTACACTTCCACTTAACTTTTATTTCTTTTGTTCCCAGAAAAAAAAATAGTGAATGCTTTCTTTCCAGTAAGATTGCACTTAACACTTTCACCAGCACCAAAGTATGACAGAAATCTAATCAAAGCTATTCCTCTCCTCCAAACACATAATTGTTAGTAAAAGCTAGAGATATAGTCAAGACTCCCGCTATCAAGTCCAAAAGAAGTCCAAGACTAAGACTAACCAGGGTCTGGTCAAGACACAGTCAAGATCAAGCCCAGAAAACATGCTTTTCAAGGCCTACACTTCACTTCAATTAGTTGGCTTCACTGGTACATTGAGACAATTATTAGGCTATGTTTTAGGAAGAACAAACTACTTCTTATCAAACTTTGTTCATGAGAAAAGATGACACAAACATCATTCTTACAGAATCTTACTCAAGCCCATGTTCATGTTCAATAAGACCAATGTCCAAGACCAAGACAGTTTCAAGTACAAATGCCCATAAATCCAATTAATCACTGCAAAAAATAAAAGTCTCAGCACCAAACTCAAGTCTAAGACTGAACTCAAGTCTTACAGCCCTGGTGAAAACATTTCCCATTTTCCAGCTTTAAAAACAGAAGATACAGTCATCCTTGCACTTACTGGCCAAATTTGTCTTGGTTCACTGAAAATTCAACCTGTTAAAAAAGAGCGGTTGATCAGCCATCCCAGAAATCTTTCAATCTTCTCACATTCTGTAATCCAAACCTTGGTACTACAACCATACCATTGTTTGTCATGCCAAGAATGAAATGGAATGGAAACTCAATTGTAGTCAGTCATGGGTATTAAAAAATTCTGCCAACTTTGAATTATCTAAACTAACCCTCTCTCCTCCTCATGTAATATTATATAATTGAGCAGCCAACCCTTGAATTTGATACCTTAGTAATTCCTGACAGGGAAGCTTATAATGACTCATAAGATCACTTACACTTATACCCAACTCTCCTTTATCTAAATCCTCTCTTGCCTGTTGCTTTGCATTGTTGTTGTTGTTGCATATATACTCACTGGTCACTGCTGAGACGTTTTTCTGCTCATCATGGTGGTAAAGAGTGCTTATTCGAGTTACTGTAGATTTCCTGTCAGCTCAGACCATTCTGATGTTTGATGTGAATATTAACTGAAGCTCTTGACCTGTATCTGCATGATTTTATGCATTGTGCTATTGCTACATGATTGGCTGATTAGCTAACTGCATGAATGTGCAGTCCCCATGCCTGTGTGATCTGTAATGTGACATAAAAATGGTGCCTACTGCCATCTGGCAAGGCACGCTGCAATACAGATGCGAGTGGGGAGTCAAACTCTTGTGGTTACCAGAGGACTAGCCCCCCCACTGTAACCCTAGCTATGTAATATAGGCAAGAGGCCGAGGGCTACGAAACGGAGATTGGCATCGCCAAACGCGCCATTAATGGTGCAGGAAGGACTTTGACTTTTTTTGACATGCCTGTGTGGGTTTCCTCCAGGTGCTTTGGTTTCCTCCCACAGTCCAAAGACATGCAGATTACAATGTCTTGCAAAAGTATTCATCCCCCTTGGTGTTTGTCCTGTTTTGTCGCATTACAAGCTGGAATTAAAATGGATTTTTGGGTTGGTTAGCACCATCTGATTTACACAGCATGCCAACCATTTTAAAGGTGCAAATTGTTGTTTTATTGTGACATGAACAATAATTAAGGTGAAAAAACAGAAATCTGGAGTGTGCATAGGTATTCACTCCCTTTCCATATGAAACCCCTAAATAAGAGCTGGTCCAACCAATTCACTTCATATGTCACATAATTAGTTCATTAAGATCCACCTGTGTACAAAGTGTCACTTGATCTGTCCCATGATGTCTGTATAAATCAACCTGTTCTGGAAGGACCCAGACTCTGCTACACTACTAAGCAACAACATGAGAACAAAGCAGCACCCCAAACAGGTCAGAGACAAAGTTGTGGAGAAGTATAGATCAGGGTTGGGTTATAAAAAATATCCCAAACTTTGAATATCCCAGGGAGCACCATTAAATCCATTATAGCAAAATGGAAAAAATATGGCACCACTACAAACCTGACGAGAGAAGGCTGCCCACCAAAATGCACACACTGAGCAAGGAAGGCATTAATCAGAAATGTAACAAAGACACCAAAAATAACACTGAAGGAGCTGCAAAGATCCACAGCGGAGATGGGAGTATCTGTCCATAGGACCACTTTAAGCCGTACACTCCACAGAGTGAGGCTTTATGGAAAAGTGGCAAAAAAAGTAATTACTTACAAAAACACCTTTGGAATTTGCCCAACAGCATGTGGCAGACTCCCCAAACACATGGGAGAAGGTTCTCTGGTCAAATGAGACTAAAATTGATATTTTTGGCCATCATGAGAAATGCCATGTGTGGCACAAACCCAACACCCTGAGAACACCATTCCTACAGTGAAGTATGGTGGTGGTAGCATCATGCTGTGGGGATATTTTTCATCTGCACAGACAGGAAAGCTGGTCAGGACTGAAGGAAAGATGGATGGCACTAAATACAGGGCAATTCTGGAGGAAAACTTGTTTGAGTCACCCAGATGTTTGAGACTGGGACGAAGGTCCCAGCAGGACAAGGACCCAAAACATACTGCTAAAGCTACACTGGAGTGATTTAAAGGGAAACATTTAAATGTCTTGGAATGGCCTAATCAAAGCCCAGACCTCAATCCAATTGAGAATCTGTGGCATAACTTGAAGATTGCTGTACACCAATGCAACCCATCTAACTTGAAGGAATTGGAACAGTTCTGCCTTGAGGAATGGGCAAAAATCCCAGCGGCTAGATGTGCTAAGCTAATAGAGACATACCCCAAGAGACTTGCAGCTGTAATTGCAGCAAAAGGTGGCTCTACAAAGTACTGACTTTGGGAGGGTGAATATCTATGCATGCTCCAGATTTCTGTTTTTTCAGCTTAATTATTGTTTATGTCATAGTAAAAAAAAAAAATTACACCTTTAAGGTTGTAGGCATGTTGTGTAACTCTAATGGTGCTAACCCCCCAAAAAGTCCATTTTAATTCCAGCTTGTAATGCGACAAAACAGGACAAACACGAAGAGGGATGAATGCTGTAAGTCAATTTGCTACTTTAATTTTTGCACAGTTGTGAATGTGAGTGTGAATTCTTGTTTATCTGTGTGTTAGCCCTGTGATAGATTGGTGACCTGCCCAGGGTGTACTCTATCTCTTGCCCGAAGTCAGCTGAGATTAGCTCCAGCTTCCCCCACGACCCTCATGGATAAGCAATATAGACAATGGATAGACAGAAGGATGGATGAACGTGTAGGTGTAGATGTCTTCCTACTAAAGTGGATGGTAAGTGTATTTCTTGCTATGTCTACATTGCCAGTCAAAGATTTTTGGAAATCCAAAATTAAGAATATGTAAACTTTCTGTATTCTACATAAACTGGTCTCAGTTTATGTATGAAAAAGGCTCGTTCGATAAAAATTTGTAGGAATAAATAGGAATATATTTATTTAGAAATGTATATGATTTTGTTTCATTAGAAACAATTTTGATCCAGTTGGAAAAGCCTGAGACTCTTACAGTCACACTAGACACATACCATATTTGTCCCATATTTGTCATGAAGTGGATCGGCAAACCAGACAAACCAAAGTGCTAGACAATACTCAAAAATGTTAAGCTGGGAAGTGGTCAGGAAATCAGCAAACATGCATAAACTTGGTGATATGTGGTAATAACATGACAGTTGTACCTTATATGTTACTTTGTTGATTCACTGGATACCATGGAATGAGCTCATGTTGCATGGCATAGGTTTTTCCAAACCCTGACTCATCAGAAGTCCTTGATTGATAGCCATGTCCATTCACTGGCTTCATAGGTACACTCAGAAAATAAAGCACATTATTGTACTTTAAGGGGTACACCAGCTCGTCACTGGGGCAGTACCCTCTAAGTACCCTAGTCCTGGGTATGACTTTAAACTGCAACCGGTGGGGAGTCTCAGGTCCAGGAGGACTTGAGTACTGGGGAAAGTGGAGTTACCCCTTAATCACCATTGCTACCAGGTCCACTCTGACCCGGAGTAGTAGCACTTACCTGGGTTCCAGCTATGGGTGAAAAAGTATATCAATAAGGCTCTGGCAGCAGGGCGCTTTCCGGTGCAATGTGGCAGATGAACCCAACAGGGTCAATGGCGCACCACCTGATGGTATGCAGAAGACCCACTCAAATGGCCAATGGATGGCATCACTCGGCAAGTCAGTTGTCACTGCAGGGCAACTTCCATACCCGTCAGGTCTGTGGTACATTTGTGCACCATTTGGCATCAGGTCTGGAGGTCCAGAGAGACAACACGATGGGGGCACAACATCGTTTGTCTTACCTGACTGTGCAAGACACTTTGTTAGGAGAGGAGAATAGTATGTGAGAGCTCATGAGGCCAGACATTCCATGGTGGCTCAGCCGGGCTGTTTGTGCCGCCGCTGCGGGCGACTCTGTTGCTCTGGTGTGGGCCTCGTGGTCCATCTGCATTTCTGTGCATTCTAATGAAGCAGTCATCATCGCTAGCGATGGACAGCCAATGATGATGACCCTCTAAGGTACTTATTTGTACCTTTTATATACTGATTGGGAACATATATGTACCTTTTTGGCCCTAAAAAGGTACACATAGTTACCTTGAGGTCCAATAATAAACCCTAGGAGGTACATGAGTGTAGATTGTACCTTGGGGGACAGAAATGGATTCCTACTGCACCCCTATTTCTGACAGTGTAGCGTTTCAAATTGGTATCTCTCTGCAAATTGTTGATCTGCTTGACTTAACTGTTGATGTGCCTACTCACATGTCCCATCACTTTTTTGAAACCACATGCCAACAGCTGGTGGGTCTGTGGGTATAGGTACGTGCCAGGGAGACAGCAGTGGTTAGAAACCCAGTATGAACTGGAATGGTGTGAGCTATGTGCAATGCAAGAACCACAGAGATAAGAGAAAGAGATCATGCTAGCTGACACTTAGTGATAAAATAACCTTCCTTAAATAAGGTGCATCACAATTAATCATTTTTGTGGCCAGGAAGAAGGTCTGCAACAATCAGTTACATGATTGTACTATTCAAATATTATGTAAAATAATATTTTATAATTTGACCATTTATAATTATATAATTATTGTGAATGCTTACAGTGTATTGTCGCTGGAGGTGACAACTTTAATATCTGCATTCATTTCTCATCTAATAATTATAATTGTGAGCTATAATTTAAAAGGTCTTTTAACTATTCTTTTAATAGTCACATCACTATGATTAGCCTCCCTACTGGGAGCACGACTAGGATTGTAGTATCAAATGTATATTGTCACAGAACACATAACTGCAATTTTTTAGGAATTTGTTCGTTTGTTTAATACTGTTTTGATGAAATGTCATGATCCAATACAAGAGAAGCCATGGTCTAGTAGTTAGAGAAGCAGCTTTGGGATCAGAAGGTTGCTGGTTTGAGTCCCTGGACCAGCAGGAATGGCTGAAGTGCCCTTGAGCAAGTCACCTAACCCTGAACTGCTCCCTGGGTATGCTGTATGTTGATCTGGTTAAGCGTGTCTGCTAAGTGACATCGATGTACTGTGGCATGTATTGATTGAAAAATGATTATTAGATTATATAATAATTATAGGCCTTGCAAGAACCAAGTCACTTGTTACTCAGTCATGTGTGTTGGCCACCAAAGTTGACAAAAACCACTTGGAAGTTCTCACTCCATTGCTTTTGGCCCAATTCTGCAAGGGTTTGAGAGTTCTCCTGATGGACTCTCAATTTCAAAATCCTCCATTTTTAATAGGATTCACGTCAGGAGATTGGCTTGGCCGTGGAAGACCTTCTTGAGTTGTTTTGGCTGTATGTTTGGGGTCGTTGTCTTCTTGAAATATCCATCTTCTTTGTAAAATCAATTTCTTGGCAGATGAGATTTTAAATTTTCCCCTAAGTATTCATGTTTCTGATAATGGACTTACAGTATACAGTGGCATGCAAAAGTTTGGGCACCCTTACTGAAAATGTCTGTTACTGTGAATAGTTAAGTGAGCAGAAGATGAACTGATCACCAAAAGGCATAAAGGTAAAGATGACACATTTCTTTTCAGCGTTTTCTGCAAGATCTGTGTATTATTTTTGTTTTGTACAATTGGAAAGTGAAAAAAGAAAAGGAACATCATGCGAAAGTTTGGGCACCCCAATACATTTGAATTCTCAGGTAACTTTTACCAAGGTTCCAGACCTTAATTAGCTTATTGAGCTGTAGCTTGTTCAAATTCTTTGTTAGGAAAGGTCAAATGATGCAGATTTCAAAGCTGTATAAATTCTCTGATTCCTCAAACTTGTCCCTAAAATCAACAGCCATGGGCTCCTCTAAGCAACTCCCTGGCATTCTGAATAATAAAATAATTGATGCTCACAAAGCAGGAGAAGGCTACAAGAACGTAGCAAAGTGTTTTCAGGTAGCTGTTTCCTCAGATTGTAATGTTATTAATACATGGCAGTTAACAGAAACAGTGGAGATCAAGGTGAGATCTGGAAGATGAAGAAAACTTTCTGAAAGAACTGCTCGTTGGCTTGCTAGAAAGGCAAATAAAAACCCGTTTGACTGCAGAAGACCTTCAGAAAGATTTAGCAGACCCTGGAGTGGTGGGGCACTGTTATACTATGCAGCGACACCTGAACAAATATGATCTTCATGGGAGAGTCATCAGAAGAAAACCTTTCCTGCATCCTAGCCACAAAATTCAGCATCTGAAGTTTGCAAATGAATATCTAAATAAGCCTGATGCATTTTGGAAACAAGTCCTGTGGACTGATGAAATCAAAATAGAACTTTTTGGCCACAATGTGCAAAGGTATGTTTGAAGAAAAAAGGGTGTCAAATTCAAGGAAAAGAACACCTCTCCAACTCTGAAGCATGGGTGTGGATCGATCATGCTTTGGGGTTGTGTTGCAGCCAGTGGCACAGGGCACATTTCACTGGTCGAGGGAAACATGGATTCGAATAAATACAGTGGTGCTTGAAAGTTTGTGAACCCTTTAGAATTTTCTATACTTCTGCATAAATATGACCTAAAACATCATCAGATTTTCACACAAGTCCTAAAAGTAGATAAAGAGAACCCAGTTAAACAAATGAGACAAAAATATTATACTTGGTCATTTATTTATTGAGGAAAATGATCCAATATTACATATCTGTGAGTGGCAAAAGTATGTGAACCTCTAGGATTAGTAGTTAATTTGAAGGTGAAATTAGAGTCAAGTGTTTTCAATCAATTGGATGACAATCACGTGTGAGCGGGTACCCTGTTTTATTTAAAGAACAGGGCTCTATCAAAGTCTGATCTTCACAACACATGTTTGTGGAAGTGTATCATGGCACGAACAAAGGAGATTTCTGAGGACCTCAGAAAAAACATTGTTGATGCTCATCAGGCTGGAAAAGGTTACAAAACCATCTCTAAAGAGTTTGGACTCCACCAATCCACAGTCAGACAGATTGCGTACAAATGGAGGAAATTCAAGACCATTGTTACCCTCCCCAGGAGTGGTCGACCAACAAAGATCACTCCAAGAGCAAGGCGTGTAATAGTCGGTGAGGTCACAAAGGACCCCAGGGTAACCTCTAAGCAACTGAAGGCCTCTCTCACATTGGCTAATGTTAATGTTCATGAGTCCACCATCAGGAGAACACTGAACAACAATGGTGTGCATGGCAGGGTTGCAAGGAGAAAACCACTGCGCTCCAAAAATAACATTGCTGCTCATCTGCAGTTTGCTAAAGATCACGTGGACAAGCCAGAAGGCTATTGGAAAAATGTTTTGTGGACGGATGAGACCAAAATAGAACTTTTTGTTTTAAATGAGAAATGTTATGTTTAGAGAAAGGAAAACACTGCATTCCAGCATAAGAACCTTATTCCATCTGTGAAACATGGTGGTGGTAGTATCATGGTTTGGGCCTGTTTTGCTGCATCTGGGCCAGGACGGCTTGCCATCATTGATGGACCAATGAATTCTGAATTATACATGTGAGGAAACCCACCAGCATCCCAGTGTTGAAGCTGTTCTGTATGGATGAATGAGCTAAAATTCCTCCAAGCCGGCGTGCAGGACTGATCAACAGTTACTGGAAACGTTTAGTTGCAGTTATTGCTGCACAAGGGGGTCACACCAGATACTGAAAGCAAAGGTTCACATACTTTTGCCACTCACAGATATGTAATATTGGATAATTGTCCTCAATAAATAAATGACCAAGTATAATATTTTTGTCTCATTTGTTTAACTGGGTTCTCTTTATCTACTTTTAGGACTTGTGTGAAAATCTGATGATGTTTTAGGCCATATTTATGCAGAAATATAGAAAATTCTAAAGGGTTCACAAACATTCAAGCACCACTGTACCAGCAAATTTTGGAAGCAAACATCACACCATCTGTAAAAAAGTTGACTTTAAAAAGAGGATGGGTCCTACAATAAGACAATGATCCAAAACACACTTCGAAATCTACAACAGAATACCTCAAGAGGCACAAGGTGAAGGTTTTGCCATGGTCCTCACAGTCTCCTGACCTAAACATCATTGAAAATCTGTGGATAGATCTCAAAAGAACAGTGCATGCAAGACAGCCCAAGAAACTTGTAGAACTGGAAGCCTTTTGCAAGGACGAATGTGTGAAAATCCCCCAGGTAAGAACTGAAAGATTATTAGCTGGCTACAAAAAGTGTTTACAAGCTGTGATACTTGCCAAAGGGGGTGTTACTAGGTACTAACCATGCAGGGTGCCCAAACATTTGCTCCGGGCCCTTTTCCTTTTTTGTCATTTTGAAAATGTCTCATCTCATTATCTCATCTCATTATCTCTAGCTGCTTTATCCTGTTCTACAGGGTCGCAAGCAAGCTGCAGCCTATCCCAGCTGACTACAGGCGAAAGGCGGGGTACACCCTGGACAAGTCGCCAGGTCATCACAGGGCTGACACATAGACACAGACAACCATTCACACCTACGGTCAATTTAGGGTCACCAGTTAACCTAACCTGCATGTCTTTGGACTGTGGGGGAAACCGGAGCACCCGGAGGAAACCCACGCAGACATGGGGAGAACATGCAAACTCCGCACAGAAAGGCCCTTGCCAGCCACGGGGCTCGAACCCGGACCTTCTTGCTGTGAGGCGACAGCGCTAACCACTACACCACCGTGCCGCCTATTTTGAAAATGTAAAAGATGAAAATAAAAAATTGTTTTTGCTTAAAATATAAAGGGAATGAGTCATCTTTAACTTTATGCCTTTTGGATATCATTTCATCTTCAACTTGCTTAACTGTTCACAGTAACAGCAATTTTGACCAGGGGTGCCCAAACTTTTGCATACCACTGTGTAGCACCATTTCCGTGAGTTCAGTAGTGCTGGAATCATTCTTTTCTTACAGCTGAATTATGAAGGACACAAATCAACATGGCTGAGTCAAAGGCATACAAAGGTGCCACTCAGAGGTGGAAAGTAACGAACATTACTCGCGTTACTGTACTTGAGTAGCTTTTTTGTGTACTTATACTTTTTCAAGTAATTTTTAAAGAGTGTACTTTTACTTTTACTTAAGTATGTTTTCTTTTAAGTAGTGTACTTCGGTACATTTTACATCACAACCGTTACTGAGTAAAAAAATAAATAAATAAAAAATAAAAAAAGGCTAAAACGGAGAAGGGGAAATGCGTTCTGGAAATGAATCACGGGAAGGACAGTTGTCGCGCGCGCGAGTCTCACACAGACGATGGCGGACATGCACCGGCGCTTTAAGGGGGGGGCTTCGGGGGGCTCAAGCCCCTGGGCCACAGCCAATCAGGGGCCTTGTAATATTAATAAAATAATAAACTGTTGGAATCATGGGCCTACATTAATGCACGGATAGAAATAAGGTTAGAAATAAATGAGCGCACAGTAGCCTGCTGTAAGAGACATGGTGGATGTGGTTCGCGAAACGAACACCCACAACTGGACCAGAATAAAATGGAACAAAATGTAACGTCACGCACAAAAGCGCGCCAAAGACTGCAGACTACTGAGACACAAATTTAGAGGCTTTGAAAGATGAAGCGTTCACATGTTAGCGGGGCGCATAAAAGGGAAAAAAAGGAGAGATATGCAGGTAATGATAGAATCGTTGCCTAAAGTCACAGACTTTAAGGTAAGGATCACCAATCTGTTCAGAATATCAGCTACTTATCAGTTATCAGCCTACCAGCAGCTAGGCTATGTGCAGCTAGGCTAGATATGCTATGATCTGTCCAACAGTAAAATAAATCAGTTGTGATTTGAATACGTGTCGTGTGATTTGAGTTATAATCATGTTAGTATAATAGCATATTTCGATGGGGATAATAAAATGTCTAAAACGGCATCTACTGAAGAAATTGATGAAAAGATTGTAGCCTATAATGTTCACAGTTCGGGCAGCAGACAGAGTAAGCATACTGAGGGGAATAGCAATACAAAGCTAGCGCATATCCACATTTCTCGCTAGCTGTGTTGGGTGTGTTGTTAACCCGTGTGGACTTAAGTGAAATACTTGAGAAGTTCTGTGGTCAAGACAACGTTTTAAGGTAAGGACGCTTGATTATTAATGTTTGCCCGCCGTGGCTTGTTGTTGACGAAAGGCCCACATCCTTTTGCCTTATGCAGCTACTGCTAGCGTCATGCTTTGAACTAGGTTAAGCTCATTTGCGCTAAAGGATGGGTTTATTGAAGGACTTTGATGTAGCTAGTTTCTTTTTTAAAAAATCGTATGCTCAAAACAGTATGCCCGTGTTCATCATGTTTAACTTTTTTCTTGATGGAGTGCGTTAAATATTGTTGCAAGTGGTATTTCTATGCAGTCATGTCAAAAAGGCAGTTGAATGCACGGTCTTATTCAAGGAGAAGGAAGACTTGCACGATGCTTGAACATAGATCGGTAAAATAGACCCTAGTAGGACTTGGTTTCGTGTATTTCGGTCTGTAGAATTATGAGTTTGGCCGCTGTCCATGGTGTTTACGTTTCATGTGGCCGCCGAGCCAAGTACCTTCATCATCATCATGTTCCCCTGTCAAAAGTTAAACTCTCTAGGGGTGCTTCTGCTGTAGCAGTTGCAGCAGTTGCTCAAAGTTTGATTTGTCCATCATCATACGTCTTATCTGTTGGGGGTCTATGCCCAGCAGATTTTCCCATTTCGTCCATTTGTAACCATTTTTGTCAAACAGGAGCTGCTTTTGCACTTGGTTATTGCCCATCCGGCAAACGTGAGCAATATATTTTAGTTGTTGTACGTAGCAGGATAGTTTTATACCCTGGGTTCCTGTCAGTTTCCGGAGGTCAGCATTGGACATCTTGTAGCTCCAGTCTATATCTTCATTTGTAGTGTTCTTTTGGTCAGGGGCATTCTTTCGTTTATATCCACCTTTAATCATTTTCCTTAGGAAGCCGTGCCACACTACCTCAATTTTGTGAATTTCACTGGATGATAGTTGCCATGCCTGTGTGCTGTACAGGAGACGAGATCGAACGCATGCCACTAGGAACTTTATACGGGTTTTTAGTAGTATTCGGTGGTCGGTTAGAACGTGTTTCAGTTCATTCCATTTCATGAATGCAGCACTTATCCTTGCATGCAGGAAGTGTGAGGATTCATCACAGTTGCTGACATTATAACCAAGATATTTAAAGGTGCAGACGTTTTTAATATTAGGGCCGCCAGGGGAAATGATACTTGGTTTACATTTGATATCCTCATTGACGTTAAAAGCCATTGTTTCTGTTTTGACATATGATATTTGTAAACCAAAACGGGTGTAGGTCTTATCATACAACTGAAGAATATTCTGAAGCTCCTCAATGGATCCAACGAGTATGGCCTGATCATCTGCATATAGAATCTCTGTTATGCAACTCTCTCCTGATGGTCGTGCTTTCGTACACATTTCTCTTGTGGATACCTCATTTGGAATGCAATATCTGAACTTGAAGCCTGTATCTGGGTACAGTTTTGATATCTCATGCTGTGCAATCCTGACAACAAAGTCCATATAGATATTAAAAACTGATGGCGATTCTAGGGCACCTTGTCTTGCAGTTTGTTTTCATGCCGCCGAGCTATTTTTATGTATTTTATTTTTTAAAAGGACTTGTCTGTAGGTGTGTGTGTTTTATGTTTACAACACATAGGTCTACATTAGCGCACACGCGCTTGTGTGGTTATCTCTGGCCATGCCCCTGCGTGAAAGTTACGCAGTATCACTGTCCTGTCCGTGGTAATAATCAGAACCGGCTCTGTAATGATAATGCGCGCGTTCTTCTCTCCCTCTGTGGTCGGATGTGTTGAGCGATGTGAGCGTGGGCCTTGCGCAGCTACGCTGAGCCAAACGTAACCTATCGTAGGCTTCTAGGCTAATTACGCGCTTACACTGTAAATGCTTGACACATATTGCAAATAAAATAAGAGTGTTTTCCTGGCCAACGGTAAGGGTAGGGTTGACAGATAGCCTATGAGGGGCCTAGCCCCTGGGCCACGGGTGTTGATAAAGCGCCCCTGCGGATATGGAGGAGACCGAGGAACCTGTGGTGGACGACCCTGCAGAAAACGGAATTTCTTCCAGTAATGAAGTGCACCCCTGGCCCTACATACGTGATCACTTCAGCTTCGTAGAGAAAAGGGGTGACAGTTTCATTATGCAATGCAGATTATGTGTGCCCAAGAAGACAACCATTGCGGCATACAAAAATTCGACGTCTAATCTGCGCAAGCATGTTGAGGTAAGTATTGTCATTGGCATCATAATCACGGGCGCAGATAGAGGGTGGGACGGGTGGGATTCGTACCACCCAGATTTAAATTCACCTCGTTCGGTCCCCCCCACTTATAGGGAGGAAAAAACGTCTATGCTGTCTTTCTTTGCATAAGGCAAACCTCACGGAAAAATCAAAAGACTAATTACCATTCGGTTTATTGAGGTCCACAGCAGTATATACATAGTTGCAACAACTCACATAAAACAAAACATAGACTGATATTCGGTTGGTTGAGCTGCGCAGACTGCACAGGTTGCGAGCTCGAGCTTGGTTGCTATGGTTACCCACAACAAGTTTGACAGGCATATCGGGGTTGGTTTGCTGGCAGCTTTGTCCCCCCCAGTTCAAAAAACGTATCTGCGCCCCTGATCATAATGTTTCCTTTCCATAGTAAAACCGACAATAGGCTGGTTATATTCCAAAAATAGTGGATGGCATTGCTAATGTTGAAGTAGCAACCTGTTGGTACTGTAACATAACGGTAACTAGTCTGTTATTCGGTTGGCTAATCATGCAAGCAAGTTAGCTCGCCAACCTGACGTGATCAGTCCTCCTACCATTCTACATCCAACAGGCCAGAAAGGAATACTAAGCAAAACAAATAATGTTTGAATTGAATTGTTCAATAACACACAGTGCACACAGGCAAGCTACGAGATTTCGGTGCAACATTTCACTTTCATATTTCGTGTACAATGCTTTGTGTGTGGTCAGGGCGATGTAAACGACATGACTGTGTGTATTGACCTTTTTTGTTTGTCTCAGTTTTAATGCAGCATTATCCTAAGCATTCAATTTGATACACTTCCTTTAAATAAAACATCTGGGTTGAGATGTACATATATCCTTGTTTCCTCTTCTTTTTCATTTTTGCACAACACAATGGAGGCAGAAAACACCCATTGTTAAAAGTAACGTTTTACTTTTACTCAAAGTA
Organism: Neoarius graeffei; assembly: GCF_027579695.1. Lineage (NCBI taxonomy): Eukaryota > Metazoa > Chordata > Actinopteri > Siluriformes > Ariidae > Neoarius > Neoarius graeffei. The sequence continues at coordinate 40,979,769 of NC_083588.1, forward strand.
CATTTTAAATGATCTACTTTTTACTTTTACTTGAGTAGATTTTTTGTCTGGTAACTTTACTTGTACTTAAGTAAAATTTCATCAGAGTAACAGTACTTGTCTCATCTCATCTCATCTCATCTCATTATCTCTAGCCGCTTTATCCTTCTACAGGGTCGCAGGCAAGCTGGAGCCTATCCCAGCTGACTACGGGCGAAAGGCGGGGTACACCCTGGACAAGTCGCCAGGTCATCACAGGGCTGACACATAGACACAGACAACCATTCACACTCACATTCACACCTACGGTCAATTTAGAGTCACCAGTTAACCTAACCTGCATGTCTTTGGACTGTGGGGGAAACCGGAGCACCCGGAGGAAACCCACGCGGACACGGGGAGAACATGCAAACTCCACACAGAAAGGCCCTCGCCGGCCCCGGGGCTCGAACCCAGGACCTTCTTGCTGTGAGGCGACAGCGCTAACCACTACACCACCGTGCCGCCACAGTACTTGTACATAATATTTTAGTACTCTTTCCACCTCTGCATTCAAACTCCACACCCAGAATCTTCTTGCTGTGAGGCAACAGTGCTAACCACTACACTACCGTGCCACCAAATGAGTTCCTTCGATGACATGCAGTACTGTTTGCAGAGAATCAGCCCCAAACAGCCCCATTTTCGCAGAGTAGTTTTGTGTGATGTGGAAGAATGGAGGTGAAGTTCAAAGTTTGTTGTTATCTGTGTAATTGTTGTTTCTGCTGCTTTCGGGTCATCCTGAAACTCTTTTTCCATGACTGCTGGCTTCTCTCTTACCTCCCTGATTATGCTTCCTTATGATGCTCATAATAAGAAAGGTAAGAGAGAAGCCAGCAGTCATGGAAAAAGAGTTTCAGGATGACCCGAAAGCAGCAGAAACAACAATTACACAGATAACAACAAACTTTGAACTTCACCTCCATTCTTCCACATCACACAAAACTACTCTGCGAAAATGGGGCTGTTTGGGGCTGATTCTCTGCAAACAGTACTGCATGTCATCGAAGGAACTCATTTGGTCAACTAAGGAACTCAACAGTCAACTAAGAGCATGTTGTGACATCTTTCCCAGCACACCTGTCTATGGACAGTACTTTAGTTTGGTTAAGTTTTCACCTGCATTTTATTGAACCAATTATACTGACAAGGCTATTTAAGGTCTTGGCTATGGCCCCTGTACACTTTCATTGGTATGCTGTTTAATACAGTTGTCCATGAGAACTTTAGGAAGCTCCTTTACATTCACTGTAACTTCTACGTGCATGAAATTCTTCCAATAAATGGCAATATCCATTATAATGACACCAAGTGCAATTTGCACAAGAATATTTTTCCAAGCTCTTTGCTGTGAAGAAGAGCCAAGAGCTTGGAAAAATATTCTTGTGCAAATTGCACTTGGTGTCATTATAATGGATATTGCCATTTATTGGAAGAATTTCATGCACGTAGAAGTTACAGTGAATGTAAAGGAGCTTCCTAAAGTTCTCATGGACAACTGTATTAAACAGCATACCAATGAAAGTGTACAGGGGCCATAGCCAAGACCTTAAATAGCCTAAAAGAACCAAAAAATAAGAACCTTAAATAGCCTAAAAGAACCAAAAAGCCACATCATAGAATCACCTGATGATCTAAATCCAGCTGCAGGGACCACCATGGAGACGTCCCTGACCATCCTGAGATGTGCTGGGATTAAAGGGGTGGAACCTCAGTGAGGGATGGCTCCCAGCTGAAGACCCTGAAGCTGGTACTCAGGCACTGGAGGAGGTGCAACAGGCAGAAATGCCTCACAGGATTCAATGTCAACCTGTCACCAAACCAAGGATATATGCAAAGGAAATATATTAAATAACAAAATAAAAGTGTCTGAAAGTACATATTTCTCCTTACTGTATTTAAGCACAACTGTATATAAAATGTATGCTTTTATCAATGCTACATTATTACAATATTTGGCTCATGTTGTATTTTAGGTGTAAAAAATAAATAAAAAATTTAACCAGGAGATCAGTAGCCTAACACTCTCTAAGAAAATGTTCACCTAACGTTCCTGTAAATTTGTCATAAAGCTTTCAAAATGAGGAAGTGTGTTAAAATCATTTTACAGCTATAATAAAACAAGCGTGTACAACCCCGATTTCAAAAAAGTTGGGACAAAGTACAAATAGTAAATAAAAATGGAATGCAATGATGTGGAAGTTTCAAGATTCCATATTTTATTCAGAATAGAACATAGATGACATATCAAGTGTTTAAACTGAGAAAATGTATCATTTAAAGAGAAAAATTAGGTGATTTTAAATTTCATGACAACAACACATCTCAAAGAAGTTGGGACAAGGCCATGTTTACCACTGTGAGACATCCCCTTTTCTCTTTACAACAGTCTGTAAACGTCTGGGGACTGAGGAGACAAGTTGCTCAAGTTTAGGGATAGGAATGTTAACCCATTCTTGTCTAATGCAGGATTCTAGTTGCTCAACTGTCTTAGGGCTTTTTTGTCGTATCTTCTGTTTTATGATGCGCCAAATGTTTTCTATGGGTGAAAGATCTGGACTGCAGGCTGGCCAGTTCAGTACCCGGACCCTTCTTCTACGCAGCCATGATGCTGTAATTGATGCAGTATGTGGTTTGGCATTGTCATGTTGGAAAATGCAAGGTCTTCCCTGAAAGAGACGTCGTCTGGATGGGAGCATATGTTGCTCTAGAGCCTGGATATACCTTTCAGCATTGATGGTGTCTTTCCAGATGTGTAAGCTGCCCATGCCACATGCACTAATGCAACCCCATACCATCAGAGATGCAAGCTTCTGAACTGAGCGCTGATAACAACTCGGGTCGTCCTTCTCCTCTTTAGTCCGAATGACACGGAGTCCCTGATTTCCATAAAGAACTTCAAATTTTGATTCGTCTGACCACAGAACAGTTTTCCACTTTGCCACAGTCCATTTTAAATGAGGCTTGGCCCAGAGAAGATGTCTGCGCTTCTGGATCATGTTTAGATACGGCTTCTTCTTTGAACTATAGAGTTTTAGCTGGCAACGGCGGATGGCACAGTGAATTGTGTTCACAGATATTGTTCTCTGGAAATATTCCTGAGCCCATTTTGTGATTTCCAATACAGAAGCATGCCTGTATGTGATGCAGTGCCGTCTAAGGGCCCGAAGATCACGGGCACCCAGTATGGTTTTCCAGCCTTGACCCTTACGCACAGAGATTCTTCCAGATTCTCTGAATCTTTTGATGATATTATGCACTGTAGCTGATGATCTGTTCAAACTCTTTGCAATTTTACACTGTCGAACTCCTTTCTGATATTGCTCCACTATTTGTCGGCGCAGAATTAGGGGGATTGGTGATCCTCTTCCCATCTTTACTTCTGAGAGCCACTGCCACTCCAAGATGCTCTTTTTATACCCAGTCATGTTAATGACCTATTGCCAATTGACCTAATGAGTTGCAATTTGGTCCTCCAGCTGTTCCTTTTTTGTACCTTTAACTTTTCCAGCCTCTTATTGCCCCTGTCCCAACTTTTTTGAGATGTGTTGCTGTCATGAAATTTCAAATGAGCCAATATTTGGCATGAAATTTCAAAATGTCTCACTTTCGACATTTGATATGTTGTCTATGTTCTATTGTGAATACAATATCAGTTTTTGAGATTTGTAAATTATTGCATTCCGTTTTTATTTACAATTTGTACTTTGTCCCAACTTTTTTGGAATCGGGGTTGTACATGTACATTGTTCATGTTTTTATCCTGAACTATGAGTTGGCATGTGAGGCTCAGTGGTTGAAGTTCTGTGCATGTGATTTTGAAAGGTTTTCTTTTCAGCTTGAAAACCCAGGCAGGAAGAAGAAGATTTTTTTGGTCACATGTGCACTCAAGCACAGCGAAATTCCTCCTCTGCATTTAACCCATCTGAAGCAGTGAACACATGCATGCACACATGAGTGAGCAATGAGCACACACACATACCCAGAGCAGCGGGCAGCTATTCGGGGAGCAGTTGGAGGTTAGGTGCCTTGTTCAAGGGCACTTCAGCCATGATACAGAGGGAGGGGAAAGTGCTGTTCATTCACTCAACTCTCCTCACAGTTTTCCTGCCAGTCCAGGGTATCAAACCAATGACCCTTTGGGCCCAAGGCTGCTTCTCTAACCTTTAGGCCATGACTGCGCCCAACATTGGGGGCAATATTGAACACCTCATTGGGCCCTTGCTCACAGCGTTTCACTCTCACCTGCTCAGCTGTATCCTGTATTCTGCCTTACTTTTAAATTTCTTTTAAAGAAAAAGCATCTCCATGAAGTATAAATGCATAAGCCATTAACATCTCTGGGACCATTTGTATTGCAGACCAGAATTCATGAAGTAACCTGAATTCAAACCAAAGGCCCAAAGAATGAAACCGTAATTGTGTGTACGCACGTGTGTGCGCGCGCGCAATATAGCTAATAATTTAATATGACCAAATAAGTATTGCAAAACTTTACCATCCATCCATTATCCGTAATCGCTTATCCTGTGCAGGACTTGTGTGAAACTCTGATGATGTTTAAGGTCATACTTATGCAGAAATATAGAAAATTCTAAAGGGTTCACAAACTTTCAAGCTCCACTGTACACTGCTGAGCAAAAGTCTTGGCACATGCAAAGAAATGCTGGAGAGTAAAGATACCTTCAAAAATAATGACAATGAATGTCTCATATCATCTCATTATCTCTAGCTGCTTTATCCTGTTCTACAGGGTCGCAGGCAAGCTGGAGCCTATCCCAGCTGACTACGGGCGAAAGGCGGGGTACACCCTGGACAAGTCGCCAGGTCATCACAGGGCTGACACATAGACACAGACTACCATTCACACTCACGGTCAATTTAGAGTCACCAGTTAACCTAACCTGCATGTCTTTGGGGGAAACCGGAGCACCCGGAGGAAACCCACGCGGACAACATGCAAACTCCGCACAGAAAGGCCCTCGCCAGCCCCGGGGCTCGAACCCAGGACCTTCTTGCTGTGAGGCGACAGCGCTAACCACTACACCACCGTGCCGCCCATGACAATGAATGTCTCTACATTAAAAAAAATACTATAAAGAGCAGTAAATAGTAATAAACGAAGGAAAGTCGATAGTTGGTGTGATGATACCAGTCTTTGCTTTAAAAGAAATCGTAATCTCTGGGACAATTTGTGCAGTTTTATAAGAAAATGAGCTAGTCCATTTTACGAACCAGAACCAGCAACCTTGCAGAACCATAAACACTCGCTTGTTATTTTTGCAGCAAACCCAGCAACCTTCAATTCGTTTTTGTCTGAAAAGTGTCTTTTATGTAATATTCTGCTTTCTTTACTGACATACAGTGGTGCTTGAAAGTTTGTGAACCCTTTAGAATTTTCTATATTTCTGCATAAATATGACCTAAAACATCATCAGATTTTCACACAAGTCCTAAAAGTAGATAAAGAGAACCCAGTTAAACAAATGAGACAAAAATATTATACTTGGTCATTTATTTATTGAGGAAAATGATCCAATATTACACATCTGTGAGTGGCAAAAGTATGTGAACCTTTGTTTTCAGTATCTGGTGTGACGCCCTTGTGCAGCAATAACTGCAACTACAGTGGGGCAAAAAAGTATTTAGTCAGTCACCAATTGTGCAAGTTCTCTCACTTAAAAAGATGAGAGAGGCCTGTAATTTTCATCATAGGTACACTTCAACTATGAGAAACAAAATGAGAAAAAAAAATCCAGAAAATCACATTGTCTGATTTTTAAAGAATTTATTTGCAAATTATGGTGGAAAATAAGTATTTGGTCAATAACAAAAGTTCATCTCAATACTTTGTTATATACTCTTTGTCAGCAATGACAGAGGTCAAGCATTTTCTGTAAGTCTTCACAAGGTTTTCACACACTCTTGCTGGTATTTTGGCCCATTCCTCCATGCAGATCTCCTCTAGAGCAGTGATGTTTTGGGGCTGTCGCTGGGCAACACGGACTTTCAACTCCCTCCAAAGATTTTCTATGGGGTTGAGATCTGGAGACTGGCTAGGCCACTCCAGGACCTTGAAATGCTTCTTACAAAGCCACTCCTTCGTTGCCCGGGCGGTGTGTTTGGGATCATTGTCATGCTGAAAGACCCAGCCACGTTTCATCTTCAATGCCCTTGCTGATGGAAGGAGGTTTTCACTCAAAATCTCACGATACATGGCCCCATTCATTCTTTCCTTTACACGGATCAGTCGTCCTGGTCCCTTTGCAGAAAAACAGCCCCAAAGCATGATGTTTCCACCCCCATGCTTCACAGTAGGTATGGTGGTCTTTGGATGCAACTCAGCATTCTTTCTCCTCCAAACACGACAAGTTGAGTTTTTACCAAAAAGTTCTATTTTGGTTTCATCTGACCATATGACATTCTCCCAGTCCTCTTCTGGATCATCCAAATGCTCTCTAGCAAACTTCAGATGGGCCTGGACATGTACTGGCTTAAGCAGGGGGACACGTCTGGCACTGCAGGATTTGAGTCCCTGGCGGCGTAGTGTGTTACTGATGGTAGCCTTTGTTACTTTGGTCCCAGCTCTCTGCAGGTCATTCACTAGTTCGCCCCGTGTGGTTCTGGGATTTTTGCTCACCGTTCTTGTGATCATTTTGACCCCACGGGGTGAGAGCTTGTGTGGAGCCCCAGATCGAGGGAGATTATCAGTGGTCTTGTATGTCTTCCATTTTCTAATAATTGCTCCCACAGTTGATTTCTTCACACCGAGCTGCTTACCTATTGCAGATTCAGTCTTCCCAGCCTGGTGCAGGTCTACAATTTTGTTTCTGGTGTCCTTTGACAGCTCTTTGGTCTTGGCCATAGTGGAGTTTGGAGTGTGACTGTTTGAGGTTGTGGACAGGTGTCTTTTATACTGATAACGAGTTCAAACAGGTGCCATTAATACAGGTAACGAGTGGAGGACAGAGGAGCCTCTTAAAGAAGTTGTTACAGGTCTGTGAGAGCCAGAAATCTTGCTTGTTTGTAGGTGACCAAATACTTATTTTACCGAGGAATTTACCAATTAATTCATTAAAAATCCTACAATGTGATTTCCTGGATTCTTTCCCCCCATTCTGTCTCTCATAGTTGAAGTGTACCTATGATGAAAATTACAGGCTTCTCTCATCTTTTTAAGTGGGAGAACTTGCACAATTGGTGGCTGACTAAATACTTTTTTGCCCCACTGTAAACGTTTCCCGTAACTGTTGATCAGTCCTGCACATTGGCTTGGAGGAATTTTAGCCCATTCCTCTGTACAGAACAGCTTCAACTCTGGGATGTTGGTGGGTTTCCTCACATGAACTGCTCGCTTCAGGTCCTTCCACAGCATTTTGTTTGGATTAAGGTCAGGACTTTGACTTGGCCATTCCAAAACATTAACTTTATTCTTCTTTAACCATTCTTTGGTAGGACGCCTTGTGTGCTTAGGGTCGTTGTCTTGCTGCATGACCCACCTTCTCTTGAGATTCAGCTCATGGAAAGATGTCCTGACATTTTCCTTTAGAATTTGCTGGTATGATTCAGAATTCATGGTTCCATCAATGATGGCAAGCCGTTCTGGACCAGATACAGCAAAACAGGCCCAAACCATGATACTACCACCATCATGTTTCACAGATGGGATAAGGTTCTTTTGCTGGAATGCAGTGTTTTCCTTTCTCCAAACATAACGCTTCTCATTTAAACCAAAAAGTTCTATTTTGGTCTCATCCACCTACAAAACATTTTTCCAGTAGCCTTCTGGCTTGTCCACATGATCTTTAGCAAACTGCAGACGAGCAGCAATGTTCTTTTTGAAGAGCAGTGACTTTCTCCTTGCAACCCTGCCATGTACACCATTGTTGTTCAGTGTTCTCCTGATGGTGGACTCATGGACATTAACATTAGCCAATGTGAGAAAGGCCTTCAGTTGCTTAGAAGTTACCCTGGGGTCCTTTGTGACCTCACCGACTATTACACGCCTTGCTCTTGGAGTGATCTTTGTTGGTCGACCACTCCTGGGGAGGGTAACAATGGTCTTGAATTTCCTCCATTTGTACACAATCTGTCTGACTGTGGATTGGTGGAGTCCAAACTCTTTAGAGATGGTTTTGTAACCTTTTCCAGCCTGATGAGCATCAACAACGCTTTTTCTGAGGTCCTCAGAAATCTCCTTTGTTCACGCCATGATACACTTCCACAAACATGTGTTGTGAAGATCAGATTTTGATAGATCCCATCTCATCTCATCTCATTATCTCTAGCCGCTTTATCCTTCTACAGGGTCGCAGGCAAGCTGGAGCCTATCCCAGCTGACTACGGGCGAAAGGCGGGGTACACCCTGGACAAGTCGCCAGGTCATCACAGGGCTGACACATAGACACAGACAACCATTCACACTCACATTCACACCTACGGTCAATTTAGAGTCACCAGTTAACCTAACCTGCATGTCTTTGGACTGTGGGGGAAACCGGAGCACCCGGAGGAAACCCACGCGGACATGGGGAGAACATGCAAACTCCGCACAGAAAGGCCCTCGCCGGCCCCGGGGTTCGAACCCAGGACCTTCTTGCTGTGAGGCGACAGCGCTAACCACTACACCACCGTGCCGCCCTTTGATAGATCCCTGTTCTTTAAATAAAACAGGGTGCCCACTCACACCTGATTGTCATCCCATTGATTGAAAACACCTGACTAATTCCACCTTCAAATTAACTGCTAATCCTAGAGGTTCACATACTTTTGCCACTCACAGATATGTAATATTGGATCATTTTCCTCAATAAATAAATGACCGAGTATAATATTTTTGTCTAATTTGTTTAACTGGATTCTCTTTATCTACTTTTAGGACTTGTGTGAAAATCTGATGTTGTTTTAGGTCATATTTATGCAGAAATATAGAAAATTCTTAAGGGTTCACAAACTTTCAAGCACCACTGTATCAACATATTTTTTTCTGTAACATTTAATTTTGTGCTGGAAAACTTGTGTTTGGAAATCTAAACTGTTTTTGTACAGACTCAATAATGTAGAAGTCATCAAATAAAAATATGTAACAAAATTTGTATTAAAAATGAAATGCTTTTTATTGAAGGACCAGAGAGATTATGTGTAATGGTATAGCTCAAAGTATTTGCTCATTTACTTAATGGCCAAAAATACTTTACTACTGGACTATTGGAGCATGTTGTGGATGTGGTTCAACTTTTACCATTTAATTAGCATGCATATTTAATTATGAGGGGTGGCACGGTGGTGTAGTGGTTAGCGCTGTCGCCTCACAGCAAGAAGGTCCTGGGTTCGAGTCCCGTGGCTGGCGAGGGCCTTTCTGTGCGGAGTTTGCATGTTCTCCCCGTGTCCGCGTGGGTTTCCCCCACAGTCCAAAGACATGCAGGTTAGGTTAACTGGTGACTCTAAATTGACCGTAGGTGTGAATGTGAGTGTGAATGGTTGTCTGTGTCTATGTGTCAGCCCTGTGATGACCTGGTGACTTGTCCAGGGTGTACCCCGCCTTTCGCCCGTAGTCAGCTGGGATAGGCTCCAGCTTGCCTGCGACCTCGTAGAACAAGATAAAGTGGCTAGAGATAATGAGATAAGATAATGAGATGAGATTTAATTCTGGTGAAAATAACCAGAAAGCCCAGCAGCATACGGAGGAACATTGTTTATGGGTCACAACACAGTCTTAGGTCAATATACGGTAAACCTGTCACGTACACTGGCAATCACAACTCCCTGAACACGTGTATTTGTTTTATGATTATACTGCAGTTTACTTAACTTCTATCTTCCCAAACAGGTAATAAAGTTAGGAATTTAAATACTTCCTCCAGAATCACAGTGCTTCATTTAACACGCAACATTGTCAGACAAAGCAAGTGACAGAAAGATAAACAGTGGATTTTAGGATTCATTCAGTTTACTCTTCATCTGAAGAGGACTGTAAACTGTAAATGAGTTACTTATTAAAGGCAAGTGCACTACTTTAATAAAAGCACATACTGTAAGTCTGTAAAGCCTATGATAATTTATATTAGTGTTAGTATCAGCTGTAAGACCCTAACTAGACCAAAATATCAGCATAGTGGCACCAGTCATAACGGCCGGAGATCATAGTCATAACACGCTCAGAGGTGCATTCTAGTGCATTTCCTGGCACTTGCAGGCCTCCCTGAAACTCACTCGTTTTTGGTAAGATTAATGAGATTTTTTTTTTTTGCCCAAAGTTCTCATCTCATCTCATTATCTCTAGCCGCTTTATCCTGTTCTACAGGGTCGCAGGCAAGCTGGAGCCTATCCCAGCTGACTACGGGCGAAAGGCGGGGTACACCCTGGACAAGTCGCCAGGTCATCGCAGGGCTGACACATAGACACAGACAACCATTCACACTCACATTCACACCTACGGTCAATTTAGAGTCACCAGTTAACCTAACCTGCATGTCTTTGGACTGTGGGGGAAACCGGAACACCCGGAGGAAACCCACGCGTGCCACCCTTGCCCAAAGTTGTTGTTGTTTTACTATTTTGATCGAAGACTTATTATAATTACTATTCAACTCTATTGGTGACATCTGATTTATGGAATAAGAATAAAACAACCGGTTGATGTTCACCAAGCTTTATTTTCAGCTTCAGCAGTTCAATTACAATACATGACCATCCAGATCAGGCAGTGTAGTGGCTAGCACTGTCGTCTCACAGCAAGAAGGTTCTGGGTTCAAGCCCAGCGGCCAACGAGGGCCTTCCTGTGCGGAGTTTTCATGTTCTCCCAGTATCTGCGTGGGTTTCCTCTGGTTTCCGTCACAGTCCAAAGACATGCAGGTTAGGCTAATTGGAGGCTCTAAATTGACCGTAGGTGTGAATGTGAATGGTTGTTTGTCTCTGTGTCAGCCCTGAGATGATCTGGCGACTTGTCCAGGGTGTACCCCACCTCTTGCCCATAGTCAGCTGGGCTAGGCTCCAGCTTGCCCGTGACCCTGCACAGGATAAGTGGGTACAGATAATGGATGGATGGACTATCCAGATCTAACTCAGGGACCAGCGTGTGTTGCATGCATGGTGCGTAAGCGCCCCTTGAAGTGAATTTAATGTCCCTAAACCACACTTTTTTCCTTGTACAAAGCAACAATCATTATGTTGATTGACCATGTGTTTTCGAACCATAGCTGATCCAAAAGGCCATAAATTGATGGAAAATCAATAAGATCAGCCGATTTTCATGGAATCTGCCGAGACTGAACTGGAAGATCCCGAAGGGGTGTGTGGCATCACACATGTAACAAGGATCCAGGTATCAATTTCGTTCGCGTGCACAGCAGTGGTTAGACCAGTCTCGATATGGAATCACATTTTGAAGAGAAATCTGATAGCGACTGGGATTCTTATATGTCGGATGAAGGGCAAATGATTATCAAGGATATTCCAGAGTAAATGGTTCTCTTTTCAAGCCCCCAAGACGAGAAACTGCCAGTTCAGTCAGTTCACGACAGTCTTCCTCTGTACCATGTGTGAGATAGATAGATAGATAGATAGATAGATAGATAGATAGATAGATAGATAGATAGATATGCAGAACATGGTGGTTACCTTTCATGTTTTCCTGAACAAAACAATCTTGCCATGTGATAGCATTTAACAAGTTTCAGTTAATAATTAATGATGATTGCACATGCTCAATTTTCTTCCTATTAAAGTGGATCAGATATGATTAGATCGGATGCCGCGAGCGTGTAAATGTTGCTCATAATCCTGCATCTAGTGCACTGTGTGTGTGATAATAGGGGAATCGACGAACTGTCCAAATGTCAGTTCAAATGTCATTTATTAAATAAATGGGTTTCTTTTTTGCTCCAGTAATTCCCATGTGGTCGTTCCGGTGGTGATGAACACTTGATGAATCAGATTTATTATTCATAGGCGACATGAAATCTGTCCGCTTCGTTTGCACAAACCTCACCCACTGTCACTTTAGATTAGTATCATTTCGTTAATGACACTAATATTAAAGTTAGGTTAATATGGGACGGCCTTGGGCTGAGGTGCCCTTAAGCGAGGCACCTAACTCCCAACTGCTCCCCGGGCGCCGTTAGCATGGCTGCCCACTGCTCTGGGTATGTGTGTGTGTTCGCTGCTTCAGATGGGTTAAATGCAGAGAGGAATTTCACAGGTGTGTGATGAATAAAGTTGTTGTTCTTCTTTCTCGGAAATTTGCAAATCAAATGTCCTGTTGTATATGGACTTGAACAGCCAAACACAATCCAGTGTTTTCCCATCATTATTTTTGTAAGATTCCAACAACAATATCCAATTTCAGTGAGTAAACAAGCACGGAGTCAGATGAACCGAAATGACCCAGATAGCCGGGGTTCCACGTGTGACGTCATGTGAGATTAGCCCTGGGGCAAGGCTGCCTTTTTCTGGGATCCGGACGCCATAATTTATCGATAGTTTTGTGCTTGATGATAAAACAACAAATAATATTATTTCCCCCCTGCTTTATTAATTCATTTTGGTCGTTACTAATGATATTCATTTTAAAGCATTACAATAAGGCAAGGGCGGCACGGTGGTGTAGTGGTTAGCGCTGTCGCCTCACAGCAAGAAGGTCCGGGTTCGAGCCCCCTGGCCGGCGAGGGCCTTTCTGTGCGGAGTTTGCATGTTCTCCCCGTGTCCGCGTGGGTTTCCTCCGGGTGCTTCGGTTTCCCCCACAGTCCAAAGACATGCAGGTTAGGTTAACTGGTGACTCTAAATTGAGCGTAGGTGTGAATGTGAGTGTGAATGGTTGTCTGTGTCTGTGTGTCAGCCCTGTGATGACCTGGCGACTTGTCCAGGGTGTACCCCGCCTTTCACCCATAGTCAGCTGGGATAGGCTCCAGCTTGCCTGCGACCCTGTAGAACAGGATAAAGCGGCTACAGATAATGAGATGGGAGACAATAAGGCATTACATACACTAACATGGATGATGCTTTACCATGAACGCAGCATAAGGAAGGAGGTAAACTGGACTAACATGATTAGTGACCATCTCCACATGGGATGACTCGGGCAGCTGTGCACTGGGTGCTTACATGGACAGGGAGTGGAGTAGGTCTAAATGTAAAACATTCGCACACAGGCGAATAAGATAAGATAAGATAAGAGGAAATTAAACAAAAAAACATTTTCAAGATTGACAAATCTTTTTATTAGTGTAGTGGCAACTTTTACAGGCATGTCATCAATATTGTGGCCGTAGTAGTAAGGAAACATTGCGTATCAGCCTGATACGCTGAAGAGGCCTAGTTAGAACCCTGATTTATATATAATTATTTTAAGAACATTACATGGTGGCGTGAAGATATGTTTATTTTCTAGTGTTTAAAATATTTTCACTCGTTCACTTTGCTCACTCGTGATATATCCATTCACCACTCGAAGATAAAACTTCATATCTTTGCACAACCGTGTAATATCCTCTATATATATATTATAGTGCCAGAAGTGCCTAATTATAGTAATCCAGACAGGCTCTTTGCAACAAGAACAACAACAACAACAAAAAAAAGTAAAGAAAGAAGCACTTAAAAATATGTCAAACACTCAGTTCATTTATACCCATTTCTTACTTTGATTTTATACTTCCAGACCAGTGGTTCTCAAACTTTTTGGAGCATGGGATCCCTTAAACTGTAAAATAAATTCCACAGACTCCCACATTATAGATTTATTTCACTAAAATTATTAACTTTTTTTGCAGCATGCTGATGTAATGGTTAGCACTGTTGCCTCACAGCAAGAAGGTTCTGGGTTTGAACCTCAGGGCTGGTAGGGGCCTTTCTGTGTGGAGTTTCCATGTTCTCTCCGTGTCTGGTTGGGTTTTCTCTGGGTGCTCCTGTTTTCCCCAAAGTAGGTTAACTGGCTATTCTAAATTGTCCATGTGTGTGAATGGCTGCTTCCCAAGCCCGGAAATGCAAGGAAAACTATGTTCCAATTCATATGACTATAATAAGGTCCACATGGCATTGACCCTACATACCGGTACATAAGTGGGATAAGCTGGAAGAAGTGAGTGAACAGACGCTCTTAAACAGAGTGACATGCAACATACCCGGAGCAGCCTGGGGAGCAGTCGGGGTTAGGTGCCTTGGTCCAGGGAATCGAACTGGCCACCTAACCATTGCGTCACATGGTGTTAAATACTGTATAATAACTTTGATAATGTGACATTGTGATTTCCACCACTGTAACAACTCTGAGAATCATTGTGCTAGATTATTTAACTCTAACCAATTGCTCGAGTTTTAACCAAAAATGTAAATACGGGATGTTCAAAACAGGCAGTGTAACTCAGAAAGGCATCAAATGTTTGTTTATCATCGATTTATGAAAGTTGGTGCTTGATGGAATGAACCCTTAATATTTATAGTGATGTAGCTTAACATAGATAAGAAAATTGTTCCTGTAATAAATGTTAACTGTCACCAGGTCTTGAGTGTAAATTAACCACAACAGCTCCATCTATTGGTCAACATAAATTCCTGCAAAATACAGAAGTTGCTGGTGCTTATATACAAGAGAGTTTAAAACTGTTGCAAAAATGTGTGTGTGTAACGTAACATTTCTATTTCTACTGTTTGAGCTTTATTAGTTTAAAAAAAAACCCTGTAAAAATGTTTACTACCAGATGGTATGGTCAGGGCAAATGAACAAGTTAAAAACACTGGAGGTATTTCCATTTCTAGGCCAAATGCAGCAACCAATCATGCAGCAGCAATGCAATGCATAAAATCATGCAGATACAGGTCAAGAGAGCTTCAGTTAGTGGCAATATCAAACATCAGAAAAGCAGGGGATTGGGATTTTCACGCACAAGTCTCGAGTTTACACAGAGCAGTGCATAAAAAAAAAACGTCCAGTGAGCAGCAGTTCTGAGGCGAAAACTCAACCACTCTTTACAGCTGTGGTGAGCAGAAAAGCATTTCAGAATGCACATCATGCAAAACCTTGAGGTTAAAACTGCAGAAGACCACATTCTGTAAGCCAAGAACAGGATTGTGATTCAACAGCAGGCACAGGCTCATTACTACTAGACAGGTTAAGATTGGGAAAATGGCCTTTTTCATTTTGTAGCCTCAGGTTCTTGTTTTTGGCTGGTGGGGTGGAACCCGATGTGTTCTTCTGCTGGAGCTGGACATTTTTCTGAGACGCTTCTTGCTTTGTTACCTCGCCCGGGATGGTGTCCACCAGGGGGCGAGGTATTGTTTTCAGTGGAGGTTCTTTGTTAGCAACATTACAGGAAAACAGCTGGACCAATCTTCATGAAACTTCCAGGATAGATGGGCATTGGTCTCAAACAGAAGCTCCAACATTTTGAGGATCACCTGGTCAAGGTCACCAAAAAGGTCAAAATCGTGTTTTGGGTTGTTTTTTTTTGCGATATCTTCCTTCATATTCATCATACGTACTTCAATTCCAAAATGTTCATCTTTCAATTCTGCTTCCACTGATATGCTCTCAGTTTTCTTACAAAGTTTCGTTTGTTTGTTGCGTGTTTGTTAACAACCTAGCGTCTAGACGGTTGCACCGACTGACTTCAAATTTTCAGGGTAGGTGGGCAATGAGCCGTAGATCACCTGATTAAATTGTTGGGGTAATCGGGTCAAGATGAAGGTTAAAGTCACTGGAAAGGTCAACCTTTTGGTCAAAACATTTTCCATTATAACTCAAAAACGGTTGCTGATAGATGTTTACTATGATGAGCATATAGGAACTCCCATATGGCCTTTCATCTGGCACCATGATCTTTGACCTTGAGTGACCCTGAAAGGTCAAACTCAAGGTCATGGATTTTCAGAGGGCTGTAACTTGAAAACGGTTGATGGTAGACAGATATTTACCATTATCAACTTATAGGAAGTGCCATATGGGCTTTCATTGGCACCATGACCTTTGACCTTGAATGACTTTGAAACAAACTCAAGGTCATGGATTTTCATAGGACTATAAGTGGACAGCTGATGAGTGAGAAAGATTACCATCAACATATAGGTATAAAATAAGTGGTGCTAGGCGAGGTCTGTTTTGCCTGGGAACACTTGTTTGTTTATTGCATTGTATTATTTTATTTGCAAAAAGTGTCATGCAAATCATCCTAATTATAGTGTAACGTCAGTAGTCTCGCACACAAAACACTGCAGGGAGTTTTGTACATTTATGACCTGCAGCCTTCCCCATAAAAAGCAGAGCAAAGAAGTTTTTGCACAGTACCTTTTGTTTGAACGCAAATTAAGCAAAGCTCATCTATTTGTACTGCACTTAAGCTCCAATCTTGGTTCGTGTTCATGTCAGCAAAGCTTTGACGTCCTCAGCGGTGGGCGAAAATCCAAGCACAGTCTTGTGCAGGTGTCACTTCTATCTTTGTGCACAATTGAATGCAAGTTTTAATCTCTCATATTTTTATATCTATTAATTAAAATGCCATTTATAAGGAACTGAGTCATTTACATCACAAACTTTATTATGTACACCACTCTTGGGTCCACATTTCACTTTACACTCCTGCATGGATCGTTTTATAAAACAAATAGTCTAAAATGCTTCTAGTCCATCACGTCCAGCTCTCTCACTCAGAAGCTCCTTGATTACGAGTGATCTCAGTGCGCTGATTACGAATAAGTGTGCATTTTTTGTTTCTGAAGGAATATAGGTTACAGGAAAGGGAGGGTAGTGATGCCTTAATATAAAACTGACAAATGTATACAAGATCTACTGTTTATTCTGCTCAGATCTCAGTTTCTCTGTTCTCTGTTTAAAAAAAAAAAAAAAAACATCCAGTTTATACACAAGTGGGGTGTGTAGAGTGTTGAGAGCATGACTGATCATACAATTATTGTAAGTGTGCAAATAGATTTCTCTGCAATTGCCACTTGACCTATTTACACAATCCAACACCAAACAAAAGCCTGGTAACATGTCCATGTTTGTAATATAATCAATCAATCAATCAATCAATCAAATCAATGAACATGTGCGTCCTTTAAAAAAAAAAAGTTTGGAGGTTGTTTTGGCTGATGAGGCATCACACCTCCTGTCTCATGACCTTCTATGGTCCTTCATCCCTCCAAGCTCACAAATATTCCCTATCCGAAACACTCTTCCTGTCCACAATCATTCCTACACTTATAAAACCACCACACACACACACACACACACACGATGTTTAAGGCAAAGGGTTTGACTAAAGCTTAAGAGGACTGAGCTGTAGTTTTCGGCAACAGGTATTTAGTTTTTATTACACAAACACATCTGCTCACACCTTTCACCACTTCAAATTTATTTAAAAAGTTATTAACTTTTTTTTTTTGGGGGGGGTGCGTTTCATAAGCTCGAGGAACAGAACAAAAACAATCCATCTTCAGCCCTGTTTACACTTGGTTTTAAAATGCGCCTTGGGTAACCGGATCAAAAGCGGACAGCCGAGACGCATCGCTGTTTACACCTGTGTCTATCACGCATCTCCAGCTGCTCACTTGTGTTCAGATTTCATTACCACCTACATCACTTTTACCGTTATGTCCTAGTCATGGACGCATTAGTGTTTACACTACAAAAGATACGTGGTTAAATGCATACCAGACCACCTCAGCAAGCGGTTTGAGGAAATGTGTCTTGGTAATCATTTGCATTTTGCGCGGTCCACTTGTGATCCGATCGCCTGAGACGCATTTTAAAACACAATGTAAACAGGGTCTTATATATATAGCTAGTAATATTGCATTTGTCTTTCCAGAAAAGCCCTGGCCCACTCCTGAAAGCCACTGAAGAGGAAACTTCCCTTTGTTCACCATCAGGCTGTTGCCACCTGTTTTCACATTAACGCTTTTCAATTTTAACTCCAAACATCAGAAATAATCACGCATTCAGGATCATCAAGCATCCCATCCATCCAAACTGATATACCAAATGCTCATCAAAGTGCTTACCAATCAATACTCTTGGTTGTGATTAGTTATGTGAAAAATGCTACCTGGGGTACTGTAAATAATATGTGAGAAATGGTGGTGAGCCAAGATTTTTGTTGCATAGAAAAAAAATGGAGAAAATATTTTGTCAGTAAGCTTTTCTCAAAAGCTGCCCATCCCTGACGCAAAAAACCCTGCTCACACTAAGCAGCTTCGTGGCTAGCACTGTGCGATATAAAATACCTCTTTCCAAAACATCTGAATCCGCTTCGTTAGAAAATATAGAATTATATTCATTCAATCTCTCAAGCAAAAGGAACTCTCCATTCAGATCCGTGGAGACGCTGCTGATGTTCTTCCCACCTTGGAACACAGACTCCAATGCCTAAGTCACTCAAGGGTGTTATAAATTACATCCACCTTAAACTCTCTCTCCCTCTCAAAGACAGCCCACTGCTTTCATACGGTCTGATTTTAAAGAATTGGCTACATACGTATAGTAATGTACATTTGTCTGCCTAATGATTCAGCTAAACTACCGGGGGAGGGTGATTCACTTCTCGGTGGAAAAGAAAAATAAGAGGAACTTTAATCTCAAAAACAGGCTAAAAATTTAAAAAAATAATTAAGATGGCAGAAGGACAGGAGGCAGCTTTAAAAACCTCGAGGCAAAACGAAAGCAACGATGGAGGAGGAGGGGGAAAAAAAAAACAAAAAAAAACACACCCAAAACAAACAAAAAATAAACGCTGTTGTAAATCCTACAATCCATCACAACGATACGTTTGTGGCCTTTGAAGACTTGTATCTGCATGTGTGTCTGTCATCCACTCTTGTGAGAGAAAATGACCGAGTACTTGGCATGATTAGGCAGTTCCACATCATTTCCTTGAGACCAGTGTTTGTTATTTATCTCTGTCCAAAGTTTCACCCTCTTCCAGCCACGAGAGGGCTTTAGTGTCACCGGAACTCGTAGATGGGCGCGCTGTGTTCAGGAACATGCGTGAGGTTGAGTGACTGGTACCTGAAAAGCAATGCAGAGGAGATGATGAGGGGAGGAGGGGGAAAATAAGCAGGAATGGTATTGATTCCTGTACAACTGAAGCACAGAAAGCAGGGCCAGCTTGTCTGAATGGGCTTTCAAACGTAAGGAGACATACAGCACCAATCAAAAGTTTGGACACCTAATTCAATGGTGTTTCTTTAGTTTAAGACATGAAGTGTCTTAATAAAAATAAACGATTACTAAAAAAAAAAAAAAAAAACCCCACACAAATAGACTTTTCTCTTTACTTAGTTGAGCAGTATATTTACTATTTGATCTCAAAAACACATTAAGGCAGCAAGAAATTGCACTAATTAACTTTTGATGATGCACATTTGTTAATTGGAAAGCATTCCAGGGGACTACCTCATGAAGCTGGTTAAGATAACGCTAAAGGCCTCTGCATGCTCTTGCGACAAGGCTTTCGCAGATAGCTTTTCGCAGACAGTTGTAATTTATCGTTGAGCGGGGAGTAATAGGCGTGCGCGATGTTATTCACCGCTACAACGCAAGGGGGCGTGAAATCAATAGGAGTAGTTGGTGGGTGTGGTTAGTGGAGTGTTTATCCTCCGGTTACTTATAATGACTAGAACTGGAGTCGTATAGATGTACGTACTTCCTCGATCAACCGCTCTTCGTGCTGCTCCATCTTCACTCGTGTTTTTAAAAATGGCGGTCGTGAAAACAAACCAAACTGGGAAAGTAGGGAAGTGGAAGTGCGTGTACAGTGGATGTAGAGTGGACCAATCAGAGCCCTCTTGTCTGCAACGCTGTCTGCGAGGCTTCTGCGGTGGTCACAATTTTTGGGAGGTGCGCGCAGAGCGTCTGCGAAGGTGGGGGGCTACGCAGACACTGTCTGCGACGCTATCTGCGAGGACTGCGTTGTCAGCATAAATTGGCCTTAAGTGTGTAAAGCATCGATCAAAGTTTTTTAAAAAAAAAAGTGCTCTGAGAGCACAATATCCCCCGCTGGCAACTATACCATAACTCTGGTAAAATGCGACTAAATTGAAAAAAATTCCAATCTGCGTATTACCGACATATAACAAAGAATCCTGCCAAGTTTTGTGAAATTCCTCCAAAAATTATGAGAGGAGATGATTTCAGAAGGTGAGCACCCTTCCTGGGACGGACATTGCCACGGCATAACCCCCCTTCGGGCCTTTCGGCCAGCGGGGGATAATAAAAATTGTGAGGGAAGTTGATTTCAGAAAGCAAGCACACCTTGATGAAATTGCCAAAGTACAAGTTTGTTAATAATCAAGAGCATAACTCTGGGAAAATCTGCCCAAGTTAAACGAAATTTCAATATGCGTATAACCGTCATATAACAAAGCCTTTTGCCAAGTCCCAACTCCTCCACAAACAGGGAGGAGTTGATTTCAGAAGAATGTACACCCTCATGAAAACTGTCAAAGTACAAGTTATTTAATCAAGGGTCAAAATTCTGGTAAAATTTTCACAAACGAAATTAAATCGCAATGTATGCATTACCGTCATATAACAAGGCCTTTCGCCAAGCTTCGAGAAATTCGGCCAAAAATTGTGAGAGGAGTTGATGTCGGAACGCAAGCACACCTTCATGAAATTGTCAAAGTACAAGGTTGTTAATCAAGGGCTGGAACTCTGGTAAAATGCGACTGAATTGAAGAAAATGTACGTAGTACCGACATAATGCTTCTTGTCAAGTTTCGTGAAATTCCTCCAAAAATTGTAAGAGGAGTTGATTTCAGAAGGAAAACACACTCGTGAAATTGTCAAAGTATAATTTTGTTAATCAAGGGCTGTAACTCTGGTAGAAATGTGACCCAATTTAATGAAATGACAATACGCGTATTACCGACAAAGAATCCTGCCAAGTTTCGTAAAATTCCTCCAAAAATTGAGGAGCTGATTTTAGAAGGCGAGCACCCTTCCTGGGTTGGACGAACATCACCATGACATAATCCCCCTTCGGGCCTTTCCGCCAGTGGGGGATAAAAATATGATGGACACTTTGAAGCATCTAACATATGTAACATTTAACACTTTAGTTTACCACATATGATCCATATGTTGTTATTTCATAGGTTGAGGTCTTCAGTATTGTTTTACAATGTAGAAAATAGTCAAAATACGGGGGGGACCCTATGAATGAGTAGGTGTATCCAAACTCTGACTGGTACTGTACACGCACACACTGGGCATCGACATCAGCTTATTTGGTGTGATCAAATATTTTAAAAAAGACGATTATTTTAGACGTTTGTGGAACCGATTGCAACAGCATCAATGGTCGTTAAAAAGAAAAAAAGTACAACTAGAAAAGCACTCGGAGAGCGCAGACCTCCGCCAAGAATCCTTTAAAAAATTCCGGGATCCAGAAGGTGATCCGGATCACCGCCAAAATTTAATGGATTGTTCCTTGTGCCCAGTCACACCTCTGGAAAAAAATTTCAGAGCAATCCGTTCATAACTTTTTCCGTAATGTTGCTAACAAACAAACCAACGCTACCAAAAACATAACCTCCTTGGCAGAGGTAAAAATGGTATGAAGCAAGGCTGGGGCTGCTTTCTTTCTAATCCAGACTGTAGACTGATGCAGCCCATCAGTGACCGAGTGCAACACCCCCTCGATTTGCTCTCCACTTAGTCCGATATCTTTCATCAGCAGGGATTGAGAAAGTGCTTTGTTCTCTCTATTAAAAACATATCCTCATGCTAGTTCACTAGGTCAGGGACTAAGAGTACCATTAATCTATGGTGGTGTTTACATTAGACCGTATCCGTATCGTTGTCGTTGCGGATGCACTGTCCGTGCACATTAAAACGCCGGGAAACGACTCCACAGGCGGAACAGTTTGAATCCGCCAGGGCCCACGTATTCAACCCAGTACGTATCTGATCCGGTGCTGTGTAAACATTGAGGAACGAGGATACGCAGTGCTGAGCTCTAGCTGACGTCGTCATTGGACAACATCACTGTGACATCCACCTTCCTGATTCGCTGGCGTTGGTCATGTGACGCGACTGCTGAAAAACGGCGCGAACTTCACTTCCTGCTATTTGTCCTGAATCACTGCTCGTGCGCTTCACTCGCGCGCTCTGTGAGCTGCGCAGGGCCGGAGTGCGCACCCTCCAGAGGGCACTCGCTGTTCAGGGCGGAGTGATTTGGAGCGCAGGATGCCTGCGGAGCCGAGCGTATCCGTGTATTGACGTTGCTGTGTGCACGCGAATCGTGTATTGACGTTGCTGTGTGCACGCGAATCGTGTATTGGCATTGCTGTGTGCACGCGAATCGTTTTAAAAACGTTAATCTGATGATCTGCTGATACGGTCTAATGTAAACCCCACCTAAACACCCTGTTAGGGAGGTTATTATGTGTGTGCATGTATGAGTTTCTTATTATACCACTGATGAGCGCTTGTGATGTAATGCAGTGCTTAACCTGGATAGTTTCATTGTCGTGCTATTCATGGATGCTGCATTTTAGCCGTGAAATAGGACTAGCTCCTTCACAGATTTTGAGCTTAAAAGGAATAAGGATTTTTTTTTTTTAATCTACTGCATCTAGCATCTCTATCAAAATATTTACCTGAAGTGAAATGAACAGAAACCCTGCTGAATCAGCTCACTTGTAAGGAAAGCTTAAGAAGGGTCATTTTCTGTGCTCAGTGAAACACTGCTCATGATCACGCACGTACTACAGATGCGGTAGATAGAGCTTATGCTGGAAATTACGCTAATGCACTCATCTCCGCATCTGTGAACGTCTGTAATTAGCCTTTCAATTAGTAGCTTCTGCACTGCTGTGAATCGAAACATCGATACATTATTGATCCCATAAGGAAATTGTCTTGCGACAGCAGCTAAATAAAGCAGCGCGTGCATGATGAGCAGCTCGTACAGATACACAAGTAGCAGTAAAAGCCTACATATACAAAATTAAGTGATTTTATTTTTGAAATTATGACAACGCTGATGTCTGAGGACATTATGTATTGTGCACACAAACACAAAATGCCCCTCTGCTGCTCTAGATGTTAAAAAAATAAATAAATAAAAATGTAACCGTCTTTACTGATAAATAAATAGTAATCCTTTCCTGGCAAAACTGTGCCGCCTACAACAGTGTCATCTAGATTGGTACCAGATTTCTGGCCAAGTTGAAAGCATACCATTCAGAGCTTCTGTGGTAGTAGAATCCCTCGATGGTGGCTGTGGACTTCTGGAAGCAGATGTAGTAGAAACCAGCAAAGGAAGCACCGCTGATGTCTTTGATTGTGTGGTCTGGGACAAGAAACTGCTCCTGCACTCAAGATAGGGAGAGAGTTTTTAGAATCCAAATCCTCCTCCTTTGTAAGCAGCGCACAAGAAAGGATGTTAAAATCAAAATTTGGTTCATGGTGCAATTTGACCGAAGAATAGTGTCGATTCTGCATTTGCCTTTGCACTCCACTGCATGAAACAGAGCGCCCTTACTCACTCTGACTTGCTAATCACAGTCATTAGATCACATAACCCCGTGCACACACCAGAAGCAAGGAAAAGAGGGAGGAACCATGCGGTCATTTTAAAATGACCCAAAGTGCCTGCTTGTAGTAAGAAGCAACTCATTTTACCTAAACAAATATGTACTGAAGATTAAAAATAAAAATTAAAAAAAAAAAAAAAAAAAAAAAAAAAAAAAGACTACTGCAGTGTTCTCCACTACCTGAAGTTATAGCTCAGCGGTAGTATTCAGGCTTTCGTCTAAACCGGGGAACAGGGGCGCTGCGCCCTCTTACTCTCGGCCTGCGCCCCCTTACCAAAATGCCGATTGAACCCCAAGTCACACTTAGGCCATGCACTTGTATGCTACTGCACAACATGCAATCTTTCTCAAAACGATCTTTTCTCCGTGAAAACATCCCAGCAACACCACGTGACAATGTGTCTGATCATCAAATACGTTATAGTTACTCCAAAAATATTCCAATCATAGTAGATACACCGCCAGACGGTGCAAAAACAATCCGAATTGGCGTTTTCCAGACTGAGGCGCCATATTGTTGAGTTGTTTACTTGTCGCGGCTGCTCTCGCGAGATTTGACATGGGTTACATACAAGGTCAGCTGACTTGTAGAGCGAGATTTCTCGAGACTGAATGACCTTTCACCCACTGGCGCGGGAGCTTTTGACAGAAGTAGTTCGCGAGTTGTTTTTGTTGACACTTGGGCATTTAAAGATGTCATCCCGCGGCACGAAACGGAAGAAAGCCAAAGACTGTCCGGGGCAGAAGATGATTACTTCTTTCTTTTTCAATGTTGACAAACAATTTGTTACAATTTCCCTCTCAGATAGCCTCAGAATGTCCCATTGTAGCCTCAATTTTTCAAAGGCTTCGCACAGCAGGGGTGGGGACGGACGGACAACCGGCACCATCCCCCCCCGCTTCGCTCCCTCACCATGGTGAGTGCCCTCATACTAAATTTTTCTAGAAAAAACCCTGGTATTGAGCGGCCGTTGCCGGGGGGTGTCCCCCCTCGCACCAGAAAATTTTTGAAATAAGAAACCCCTCAGATTCCATTTCCTGGCATTTAAGTTGCATGTTATTTATTTCGCAAGTAGCTGCTTTTGTGCAAAATCTTCTGACACTGGGAGCCGACTTTACATTTATTTTATTTTGTCACTCCGTTACTGAAATGTTTATTGAATAGAATATATTTGTTTTTAATTGAATTCTACACAAAATTACCTTTCATTTGATGTGCAGTATGTGTCTTTTCTTTCCACCGTACTCCTCTCGGAGGTCTGAGGCAATCGGAGCCACTTAACTGACACGCACTCCTGTCGCCGCACTACACATGCGTAGTGACAAGTGAGCGAGCAAGCGTTAAGGGCCTCGGATTATCTCAGGATAGAAGAAAGCAGAGCCCGGGGAAGAAGACAACACTCCCAATATATGTTGTTTTTTCGAAAAATAATAAGTGTCGCGGGATGCAGGGGTGATAGCGTTCCGGCGCTGCGCCGGATTTCCGGCGTACCGTGGCTAGGGGAAAAAAAAAAAAAAAAAAATCTAGTTTGCCCATTGTCCTGTGTCATTCTGAGATGCGCAGATAGACAGTAAAGGGAATTCCGAATTCCCTTTACTGTCTATCTGCGCATCTCAGAATGACACAGGACAATGGGCGAACTAGATTTTTTTTTTCCCCAGCCACGGTACGCCGGAAATCCGGCGCGGCGCCGGAACGCTATCACCCCTGGGGATGACAACGGTACTTGCGAAGCTGACCACATCTTGAGCGGCCATGACTAATGTAAACCTTTTCACTAGGCTTAGTGCCAGAAGATTTAGAATCAGGATCTTTCTGTTTCAGCCAACCAAACAAAGACATCATAAGAGTTGAGAATGATAGCCAAGTGATGAAAGATAACCTATGCTAACGCTTAAAGGTCCCATGGCATGAAATTTTCACTTTCTGAGGTTTTTTAACGTTAAAATGAGTTCCTCTGACCTTCTTAAGTCACCCCAGTGGCTAGAAATGTCAATGTGTAAACCAAACTATGCTCACCCTTTGTCAACATTTGAGAATGGCGCGTCAAAATGGCGCGTTGATAGGCTCTTCCCTTTACTACGTCAGCAAGGGAGATGATCCCCAAGCCCCCCCTCTGGATTCCCACCCACTGTATGGATTGCCCGCCCAGCTCAAAAGTTGCCACCATAGATACGTCACTTCAATTTTGTAGTGAGGAGACCATAGAGGACACAACATGGCACCACCTAAGCGAGCGAAACATGGAAGTTGCACTGTACATGGATGTGACAACACAGAAAGGAGTCTGTTTTTACTGCCGACGGGAGAGTCCCTGAAGACGCAGTGGCTTAATTTTATTTACTCCAATAATATGCCGTCGAGTCTACCTAAGACGGTGTATGTTTGTCGGAAGCATTTTCCTGAGGAATGTTTCCACAACTTGGGACAGTACAGGGCAGGTTTTGCACATCAACTGTCACTGAAGCCTGGGTCCGTACCAAGCATCCCTTAGGGTATTAGGCAGAAAAAGAAATTTACCAGTCAAAAATAATATTTTATATAATCCTGATAAGCGCCGCAGGTGCGAAGACGAGCGCCGCAGGCGCGAAGTCCCTCTAGGGGGGTCTGGGGGCATGCCCCCCCAGAAAATTTTTGAAATTTAGACTTCATTTCCTGCATTCTAGGACATTTTCAGGGTGAAATGGCGTGTAATTTTTGGTCAGAAATATTGCATATTTTTACTTTGTATTTTTTTCAGTTTCACTCCTGAATGTATCAGATGTATGTATGGTGTCTGATTTGGTAACAAAAGTGAAAAGAAAATAAACAACAATGAATTGTATATAATCTTTTGATCTAGTTACAGTATTTAATAAAAAAAAAAAAACCAACAGTATTCTATTTTACCATACCCCAATGAAACCCCCTTGTTAATCAATGTATCACACATACCTTTTCTGTCTTTTTGTGGAAAAACGAATCAGTTTTTGTCACATTCAATTTGGGGCGTTTGTTGGGATTCATCTTGATCCAGAAGAGTGAGTCAGCAAAAAAAAATGCGGTTCTCCCGCCAAGAAAGAGGAAACTACAACGCAGGGTGTTTGGCAATTTTCGACCAATCAGAATTCGCGATTTATTCAGTCCGCATGTTACAAGATTCAGTGCGGGCCAAAATGGCGGAAACGATGAAATATTCTGATTTTTCATTTCAAGTTTTCAGTATTTTTCGTATTAAACTGTGTTTCTTACGATTTGTAAATGATGGCGGAACCACACACGGACTGGCCATCGGGAGTAGCGGGAGTTTTCCCGGTGGGCTGGTGGTTCAGTGTGGGCCAGCGGAGAAAAAAAAAAAAAAAACAGTTGCGCGCTGGCCTTTAATATGATAAGCAATGTTAACAGTTTCTTTAACAAACTGTTAACATTGCTTATCATATTAAAGGCCAGCGCGCAACTGTAATAAGCAATGTTAACAGTTTGTTAAAGAAACTGTTAACATTGCTTATCATATTAAAGGCCAGCGCGCAACTGTTTTTTTTTTTTTTTTTCTCTGCCGGCCCACACTGAACCACCAGCCCACCGGGAAAACTCCCGCTACTCCCGATGGCCAGTCCGTGTGTGGGCGGAACATAACTGGATTTATCGGATGACATGTGGGAGTATTCATGTGCGAAAATTTTCGGCATTATCGTCCGTTTCAGTATCCGTCTGTGTGTATACTTGCCCGTTGAAATCGGCAATCACCCGTCAAATTTACGGGTGGACGGGTCTCTGCCTAATACCTTAGCATCCCTGCCGCATCAGCCACAAACACCGAACAAGTAAGTGTATAACTGTTAAGTCTTTTTGCCGTGTTTTAAAATCGGTGCCACGTTAGCCTTGCAATGGCTACATTAGCTGTGCAGCTAACCGCTTCCTGCAGTTAGCCAGGTACTCTGCGCTACAAAACCAAAAAGCATGCAGCATGCTCTGTTAAACTGAGTTTAGTCTGGAAATTGACTAACTTATGAGCTTATGTTTGACTATTGCTCCGCAATGCATGTCTTCTGTTGGATAAGCGATATGTTGCTGTAGTTGCTGCTTCTATCCTCTTTGGTTATGGAGCACGTGTTCAAGCCTAGGGTATTATACGTTTGTAAACTACCACTCCGAACACTCTCACTCTCTGTTCTCTGTGTCACGTTGAGTTTACGAAAGGAGTCCGAGGGAGAACGGGGTTTTGTCTTAGCAGCGTGGCTACAGGCGCTGATAGCAGCGAGTGTGTGTGTGTGCACGCAAACACTATACTACTAGTGTTGTACACACATTTTCCCACTCCCTTATTTAGACTTGTGAAGTCGGACTCCGGGTCAAAAGCGAAAGCTTGGACTGTTGCTTGACCTGCCATTGCTACTGTTCACACACAGGTAGCATGCTCGCAGCTTGGTCAAGCCCCTCCCCCTCCCCCATGGCCCGCCCCCTCCCCCATGGCCCGCCCCCACCCTCTACCCTTCCCCGCCTCCATGCTTCTCATTAGCAAAATGACGCACTGGGAAAAGCGCTGAAATGGGGCTTTCTCCCAGGAGGCTATATCTACGTGCCGAGTGTTCATTTCGAGAAAGGCTGCGGATATAACATCCGGAAATCTCCATGAGCCCGTTTAAAGCATCAACAAACCACCATGCCATGGGACCTTTAATGAAGATGAAGCAGAGCCGATCTGACCTACATAATGTGCATCGCTCTACGTAGTCGTTATCATCGTGACCACTGGGACCAGCTTAAAAGGGGGAAAAAATGTTACGGAAGATAGATAATTCAGCAAGTCGGCGTTCAACTATATGCCTGTGTGACATTGAAACATGTTGAACCTATTGTAAAGTAAAGCGCATCAACGATCTGTGATCAGAGAATTACTTTGGTGTTTGTATTGGCGTGGGTTTTTTTTTTTTTACTTTTCTTTGAAGTAAACTTTTTTTTTTGACTGGGCGGCCAAAAATTAAGGCTCGGCGGCACATTTGAGTCGGCGGTAATAGCTCTTCTAGCCGTTATGACTCGGCGGGCCGCCGAGTCATTAACGATAGTGGAGAACACTGTACTGTAAACGTATGAATGGAGGCGAGTGAGTTATGGCTACACGTACCGTTTCTCTCAACACTTGATAGTGATACATTACGCACAGATTGTGTTCAAGACCAGTTTTCACCCACAAGAGGCTTACGATTTGCTATCAGCAGAAGAACACAAGTATTGCTGTGACTAATTATTTAACCAGGCGTTAATATTACTAATCTCCATCAAATTTGGAAGGACACCCTTTGCTCTCGGCAAGCTTTGTGCCATTTTAAGCATTCGCATTCACAGCATTTGGCAGATGCCCTGATCCAGATCACTAATGCATTACAAACACATCAGTAAATCCATAATTCAAAATGCACATACAAACACCCACTAGGAAACTGGAGCTACCATGGTTTGCTATGGTAATGACAGAATTTACAAAAAAAACCACCTATTAGTCCTCTCAACATGTGAGAAAGAACACCGAGTGAGAATCGTGATCAATTCGGAGCCAAAAAAAAACAAAACTCCTGTTTCATCAAGAATCATGCACCACTACTCCTGTGACATCATTCAATACTCAGCTGAAACCATTAGTACTTTACTTACACCACAAGCCACACAGTCTAAAAACATACTGTACCTTCCATCGCATGAAGACAAAGTCACTGTTCTTGAGTTCTTCGTAGTCAAAGTCGTCCGAGTTAAAGCTTTTTGCATACTGATAAAATGCCTGGAACTTGCCCTGTGGATATTCAAAGCAAATAAGACACATTAAAATGTAATTCTTCAATAAATCATTCAGCATTTTTCGACCTAAAATGTCGTTTACTGCATATATAGGGTATGCACACAGGGCTCGAAATTCACGGTGGTCCGGTTGCCCGAGGCGACTTAATTTGTCATTTGGCGGGTAATTCCTGTCACTAGGCAGTCCAGCTGGCTAGTTGAAAAAAAATAAATAAATAAATTTATATATATATATATATATATATATATATATATATATATATATATATATATATATATATATATATATCGCGTTAACTTGACTCAATTTTAACGGCGATAATTTTTTTATCGCGAGATTAACGCTCTGTGACATGATGTAGGTTTTTCATAAGCTTTTGAAACTGCCAGGCTTGGAACAGAACAGAGACTTTGCTTAGAAAAACGATAGCAGCTAGACTGTAATGCCACGCCCCGCACAGCCAGAGTCCTCTGCCCTCCCCCCAGAGAACCAGCGCGGGCAGCTCGCGCTGCCGCGCCTCGGGACGAAGAGCCACGGTGCTCGGCTTAGGTTTCGTTTTCCCATTGGCGGCTCCAGCCCGACTTTGCAGTGGCTGTGACAAGACGTGTTATACAGAGCCGTAGTAACTAGTCCCCTCACTTTTAATTACCCGAGCGTGCGCATGGGTTATAACTCGTGCGCGCGCATTAATAGCTCATGCACACGCCTTATAAGTCGTTCCCACGCTTTGTTATTTTTTTATTCACCATGTCCCCTCTACGGCTCCGTAGTGTTATGCTCTGCAATAAAAAAAATAAATAAATTGGTACAAAACAAGCCCATTCACTTTATGCTGATAAGAGAATTACAATGGTTTTTCATGTGACAAAAATGTGCGATTAAATTGCGATTAATCGCGAGTTAACTATGACAGTCGCGACACCAATGGCGATTAAATATTTTAATCGCTTGACAGCACTAATAAATATATATACGCGAAGATTCAGACTAGGGCGGTGCGATATATTGAATATACTCGATATATCTCCGAAAATTCTGTGTGAGATACATATAATTATTATATCGTAACTATTGAGTATTTTATGGTCATCTGCCGACTTGCGTTTGTTTCGTGTTTGTTTAAAACATTTTCCGGTGGTTTTCTCCCTGTCCCTCAGGCAGTAACGTGAGAGGCTGCCTAAGGGTTTAAAAAAAAAAAACAAAAAAAACCCCGTCACACACTCGCCAACCAATCCCCGGCGACATCTCGGTGCTGAAAGGAACTTGCAGGAAGATTTTCTAGCTCCGGTTTACAGCGCTGACTCAGTTCGTGCAATCGCTGGTGCTGCATAGGCTACCGTGTAAGCTCCGTCAACTTCAGCGACAAATTAAAAATGGAAGCGGACAAATTGGTTCCTAATGCCGCTTTTCCACTACAAACGCGGCTGAGCCGTGCCGTGCCGAGTCGAGCTGAGCGGGGCTATTGAAGTTGCATTTCGACTACAACCGCGCTGAACCGTGCTGGCTGGAAGTGGGTGGACACATTGGGTGGAGTTAGCGAAAGTGGGTGGACGTCATGTGATGTCGTTAAGCAGCGCAAACAGTGACATCAGTGACAGTGGCGGAACAAGTCAGAGCCGGGCCGGGGGCGGGGCAAATGACCAGGCCCTTTATTAAAGCTTATCATAACATCATTTTAGGCTACAAAATGTCCGCAACTGCGGTGTTTACCAATTTCAACACTACCGGGTGCAACTATGTTATTTAGTACATCAAGTCCTTCAAACGAACATGTAACTCAGAAACAAAAAACATTAGGATACTGTACATGGCTCATAATAAAACATCAATAGCCTATACTGCGCACATTATTTGAAGGGCATACGAATGAGCACTCAGAGTGGTGACAGGAAGAGTCAGAAATAAAAGGAGGGCGGTGCAAACCTCACTGAATGCACTGTGTTTACCAATTTCAACACTACGGGGTGCAACTATGTTAGTTTGTACATTAAGTCCTTCAAACGAACATGTAACTCAGAAACAAAAAAACATTAGGTGACATACTGTACATGGCTCATAATAAAACATCAATAGCCTACTGCGCGCATTATTTGAAGGGCATACGGCGAGCCTTGCGCTCCGCGAACTCGTCCACGATGCTCTGTATGTCACTGATTCAGTGAGCTTTTAAGCGGTAGTCTCACGACCCGAATAGTAAACAATAAACATGGAGGACATGGAGTCGTTAGTGTTGCTGGTCTTGGTGCTGTGGCTTGTTGTCACCGACAACGCCAACAGATACTGGCAAGAGCGTATAGATGAGGCGAGGCGCATAAGGCTTCAGAAATTCTCGTAATTCGTAATTATTCTTCTTCCGGGTTTGCGGTGTTTACAGATCCCAGCGCGCTCGCGGGGCGTGTGTGGACATGTGAGGACACTCCTCCTCACCAATCAGTGCACAGGGGAGTGTCTGCTCACGCCTCCAGCCTCAGTCGGCTCGCTTTGGCTCGCTTCAGCCCCACTCCAAAACGGTGCGAGTTTTAGGGGCTAAGCAGGGCTGAAACGAGCTGAGTCGTGCTGGTTTTTGGTAGTCGAAACGCGAGCCGTGTCGGGCTGAAGTGAGCTGAAGCGAGCTGAAGTGAGCTGAAAAAGGGTAGTGGAAAAGGGCCATAAAAGAACTAGTAAGCGCTCAGTCATCTGGCATTTTTTTGGATATTGCGAGGAGGACGTGGAACAGCAAATGCCAATTTGTAAAGTGTGCAAAAAAAAAAAAGTATCAAAAATACTCGGGTCTTGAAATAAATGCACATTAGTCATGAACAACGGTAACTACTCTCGTGTTATTTTTGACAGAAGTAAAATTCATACATGAACAAATTTTGGCGAGTTGAGTTTGTTTGGCTAGTTACTTTGGAAGGTAACTAGTCCGGCTGGCTGGTGAAAAGAAATATATGAATTTCGAGCCCTGGCACATATTTCTCAGTCCTGACAACAGAACAATAAAAACCTGTTCACTCAAAAAAACCAACCCAACCCCCCCCCCACTTCTAAATGGCGGTATAAGGCACGTTTGGCCATCCAAAAGTAACAAATGGCATTTTGATACAAGTTCTTGAGCATGTATAAACTTATTACTGAATCCAACTTACTACTGAAACCCCTAGTCGCTTTTAGGGGTGGAACAACACGCTCGTTATGATACATGATTACTACCTTCATGATTAGATTCAATTTGATTTTCAGAATATTTTTGAATAATTGACAGAAAATACCCCTTTGTAAATTTCTGAATAATAAACAATGTGCATTGTCTGTATGAAACTTAAAAAAAAAAAAAAAAAAAAACAACAACACTTCACCATATCTTAAAAATAAAAATAATAAAATGTTACTAACAATTTGATTGCATGACAGACTCTAAACATTACATAAAATCTCTGGACGAGGGAAAATGGTCAACTAAAATGATAAGCTCCGTAACGGCGCCTGCCACCCGAGGCTGGACACAGAGCTCCAAAGTGCCCGAGTATCACATCCTTTTTCTTTGGCAACGTAGATCATGGGAGCTCAGGGCTGGGGTCATTTGAAAGCTAATTAGTCTGTTTTGTTTTTTTTAAACTGTTATAACATGATTGTGTAGCCATAAAACCTATAATGCTGCTTGTTGTGATCCAAAGCCATTAGGCTCAATGTGCTCTCACCGCACACTTTCTTTATTAGGAAATTTATATTAACAGTGGCTACGGCCTCCCTTTGCTCTCAAAACAGCCTGAATTCTTCATGACATGGATTCCTCAAGATGTTGGAAACATTCATTTGAGATTCTGGTCCATGCTGACATGACTGCATCATGCAATTCCTGCAGATTTTTCAGGTGCATTTTCATGCTCCAAATCACATCCCAAAAGATGTTCTACTAGACTCAGGTCATGTGACTGGGAAGGCCACTAAACTGAGGCCCTGTCCACACGGCAACGGATTCAGGTGAATCTGATAAAATTGTTTATCGTTTCGGCCTGGCGTCCACACGGCACCGGCGTTTTGGGTGCCCCAAAACGAAGTCTTTTGAGAACGGGTTCCAGAGTGGAAAGATCTGGCAATGGCGCCGTTGCGAAGTCGTCTGGATGAGTAGAACGGATTTGTTTACGATCACGTCACAACCACATGACTGTCAGTACTTCACGCCGGGTAGAAGTGTAACGAACTTGATGCGAGATGTCAACAAATCCTATAACTTGGTTCATGAAACGCGCTTACAAAATATTTTCACTGTAAATATTTATTGTGTAATGGTGCAAAGTGAGAGAGAGAGAGAGAGAGAGAGAGAGAGGGGCTCTGCCCTTAGGACAGAGTCAATCCCGCCAGCAAAAATAGGGAAAAAAAAAAAGGAGCGATCTCACCTCTTCAGATGTTGGTTTAAGTCCTACAATACATTCCTCAAAAAGGGCGTAGAACAAAAAAAATTAATCCATCAACATGTAGCATTCAATTTATTCCGGACCATTAAAGACGCCGGCTTCCGCGTAGAATCATAAGTCATCCTCGCCGCCATATTGGATGGGGCAAAGCGGAGAATAAAGATGCCTCATTCATGTGCTGCGTTTAACTGTACCAACAGGTTTACCGTCCAAACGAGATCACATGGGATTACCTTTCACAGGTGAGACTGGAAAAATACTTTTCATTGTATTTGGTCATTATAACGTAACTTTACGAACAGATTTTCCTGACTTTGTGGCTAATATGAAGTCTCGCGCATAATAGTTTATGCGCATGTGTCCTTACTTCTTCTATTGTCCTGGTGTCTCCGATGGGACCGTCTTACAGCACACCTAGAGGTGTGGCATGTGTATTGCATCGTTTTCAGCAAGCGTTGCATTGCCATATGTACCTGATATTTTACTGATCCGTTGCCCATGTGGACGCGATATTTTTTTTAATAACATCTTGCTGCCGTTGTCGTGTGGATGTAGCCTTAGTCATTTTCATAAAACCTGTTTGAGATGACTTGCTTTGTGACATGGTGCATTCTCATACTAGATGTAGTCATTAGAAGATGGTAAATTGTGACCATGAAGGGACGCACATGGTCAGAAACAACACTCAAATAGTTTATGGCATTCAAGCAATGACTGACTGGTATGAACAGGCCCAAAGTGTGACAAGAAAAAAAAAAAAAACCCACACACACACACACACACCTTTCCCCACACCATTACACCACCCCCACCAGCCTGGACTGTTGACACAAGGCAGGTTGGGTCCATGGATTCATGCTGTTGGTACTAAATTCTGACCCTACTATCAGTGTTCCTCTGCAGAAATTGAGAATCAATAGACCAGGCTACATTTTTCCAGTCCTGGTGAGCCTGTTCCCACTGCAGCTTCAGTTTTGTTCTTGGCTGACAGAAACGAAACCCGATTTGATCTTCTGCTGGAATAGCCCATCTGCCTCGGGGTTCAACATTGCTGTGCATTCTAAAATGCTTCTCTGTTCACCACAATTGTACTGGCTTTGTCAGCTAGACCCAGACTGGACATTTTCCTCTGACCTTTCTTAACAAGGCGTTTCTATCTGCAGATCGGTCACTCACTCAATTTTTTTGCACCATGCTGAGGAAACGCTTGAAACTGATGCATGAAAATCCCATGCCCCAGTCAAAGTCACTGAGATTTTCCCCACATTCTAACAGTAGATGTGAAGCTCACCTGAAGCTGTTTTCCCATATCTACACGACTGCTGTCACATGACTGGCTAATTAGGACAATTGCATGAATGACTAGGTGTATAGGTGCTCCTAACAAAGTGCTCAGTGAGTATTTTAACTCGATTAGGCTGTGCAGATTAGGACCTCTAGTGTTCAAACAAACAGTTCAACTGCTTTAGATGCATAATCAATAGAATGCAGATTCCCACAACGTGAATCACACATTCTAGCAGTGATCCTCTCCCCATCATGATCCACTGTTACATCATTAGTAGCTTTTGCTTAAAATTAAATTGTTCCCCCCCATACAAACAGCTTTCATTTAGAGCTTAGGACAAGCAGTGAGATGGGCAATTCCAGCATTACTCATGTTACATTTAAAGCATGGGACTCTTGAATAAAAGGTGTCTCCCCATTTTGTGAATGGACTAAACATTTTTTTTTCCACCATGATAACCATAGGCCACTCTCAAGGTCCACATAACAATAGAAAAATTCTGCTTAAAGTGCACATCACGGGTAAATTCAGGAGCAAGATCAATGAAATTCTCCTATTTTATATTAAACTTTGGTCAAATATCTGTCACATTCTGCATTTTGTGCAATTTTTTTTTTTACCTTGCGCAATACCAGAAAAATTCAGTTGAAATCAAGCCATTTGAGGCGAATTGGTCCGCCTCTGAAAAAACTTGGCATTTGGATTTCCCGGCAAACATTGATTTTCGTGACGTCGCGTGCGGGACGCCTCCTTCTGAATCCTACGTCAGTGCTGGTTTGTTTATGAGAAAACGACCTGGTGGTTTTCTGCAAATTTCTTCAACATTATCGCATAATTATTAAAATGGTTAACAGATGTATCGTAGGAGGGTGTAGCAACACCAATCATGATGGGATTAGTACTCATCGTTTTCCAAAAGACCGGACAATGAGAGAGAAATGGGAGCACTTGGTTTACACAGGCTGTGCACTGAAACTGCGCAAGCTCGCGCAGCCTGCTGGCGCTTCCGCAGGTGATGTCACAAATCTGGCTCCAGACTCCCTTGGGATTTTTCCAGACGCGTTTTATTTTATTTTATTTTCTGCTGTAGACAGATGGCCTTGTGCAAAATTACCCTTCTGGATGAGTGTGTAAAGGAACATACTTTCATATAAAAATTTTTTTTTAAACGAAATTGGTCCATAATATGCACTTTAATGGTTCTTCCAGGCTGACTTATCAGTATTATTGACGTTACGCAAAAATCTCATGGCATTTTTTATGCTAAATTCGCTTTCAATATCTCGCTAAACTAGAAAAGACACTTCAAAATATCAAATCATTTTGCTCTTTTATTACTAAACTTAAGAGAACAAAGCAATTGGCATAGGTTAATGAACTATTCTCTCTACACACAGTTAAAGAAAAAAAAAAAGTCACATTATGTTACTCATGTTACAGGTACAATGGAAGAACATGTGCATTGAAACTAGGGATGGCGAAAACTAAAAAAAAAAAAAATCTTGACCGACCACCGAGCCTCATTAGCCGGTTAAAGTCGGTTAACCTATGAGTTTAACAGGGATGCAAACGGTGCGCCTTTTGGCGGATGCCGCCTTTTTCACGGCCGAATCGTGCAGATCCGATTTTTTTTGGGGGGGGGGGGGGGGGGGGGGGGGCACGCATGGCGTTGGAGTGTCTGAATAATTTCAACGGCATTTGCTTATTTAGTAATTTTAATACAGAATTTACTCTGATGAAATTATTCAGACACTCCAACGCCCCCCCCAAAAACGGATCTGCACGATTCAGCCGTGAAAAAGTCGGCATCTGCACCTTTAGTTTGTGTGGAGAGATATGATCTGCAATAACATGCATTGTTGGCTACAGACTGAAGCATACTTTCAGAATGCACTGGCCAAGGCAGGACTAAACTCGATGTGCCTTCTAATAATAATTAAAAAAAAAATAAAAAATCGTAATTTGTAAGCTAAAAAGCCTGTGTCTACACTTTTCTCTCGCCGAGTGGCAGCCGTTTTCAACTGGGGTGGGAGGTGGGACATGACTGAATGGGTGTTTCTGATTTGTCAGCTGTCGTCCTTACACCGCATGGCATGCTCCAAGCGTTTACAACACAGAATTCCAGGTTCTCCGGTCCAAAATGATTGATTTTTTTTTTTTAACCGACAACCCAAAAAAAAAAAAATTAACCGGTTGACGTTGATTCGGTCAACCACCAGTCAAACGGTCATCGGTTAACATCCCTAATTGAAACCTCATTCCCTAGGATATCAATTCTAAAGTGTGACATAAATGATTAAGTTTGTAGTACTACAAGTAGAGTGATGATACTCAGAGTTGACCCCCCCCTTCACCCATGACAATGACAACTTCAGAACACTGTTGTCATCACTGGCGGTGACTAATAAAGGTCCAATATTTTTTCTAGGTTCTTGGTATTTCTGCCGGATATATTTCACAGTAGACTGCTCCCTCCCCCTCGATCATTCAAACATTCGTCCTTCACCCATGGCACTATAAAACCTATAGAACACTCACCACCTGTAACTTGTACATTAGTGTCCAACAGAATATGCTTAGTGCAGTTTCTTTGAGTTCCTGGTATTTCTGTCGTATTTCTTTCAGCACTCTTTCATCAATGGAGAAGGGATCATGTCCTACCCGACAGACAGGGCCATGGAAGATCCTTTCCAACTCAGATATTGTTTCCTGTTCTCGATCAGACCTTGATTTCTTTGGCCATCGAAACTGGGATGCACCAATGGACTGCAGGAATTTGAAGTGTATCCCATTGTCTCGTTTTTCCACTGCCTTACCAATGTAGAATGCATTGCTGAAATAAACAGGATAGTATGCCTGGAGTTCAATCTTTCCTTCCTTGTTGTTTTGAGTTACTTCTAAGCGGAGAGTAGTTTCTTCCAGTGGAGTTTCTGTGTCATCAACTTCATGATCTCGGGAATCCATGGACTCGTGTGAAGTTTCACCCTGATGATCATCATCCGAGACCAAGACTGGTGTTGGACTGCTTCTTTGAGACATTTTGCAACCTTTTCTCTTCAGCTTCAGCAACTGGGATATCCTTTTGCTTGGTTTGAACATTCTCAGTGTCCAGGGAAGGTACAGCCTGTGGGTCATTATCTTCCAATAGTGGCAAGGGATCTTGTGTTCTCTCTTTGGTTAGGGTCACAGTGGGCATCAGCAACACCAGAAAGTGGTTTGCAATTGTTGATGTCTTCCAAGCCAAGGTCTTGGTTGGTCTTCCCAATTGACTCAGGACTCATTTCAATGACCTCCACATTCGACATTGACTGGGCTGCTCTGGTGAATGATGTGGCGTTACTGACTTGATGTTTGCGTGTCTTCACCATCTGCTAAGCATGACGTTTCACCGCTCCTCCTATTCCATCAACTGGGCCCTTACCATGGGATGTTGTAAAAAAAAAAATTCCATGTTATTTTTATGCCATGCTTCTTTTCGAGGGTGGCGACTGCTCCAAGAGTGTACTTGTTCTTAAACTGCGAACGTGCCCCATCAGACCAAATTGAGAGTTCTTTCAGGTTGTCTGGTTTGCTTTCAAAAATACGATCAAAGTAGGCAACAACTATCCTTCAAATGGGTGAGGTTGTCTGAGTGGAGCCTCTCCAAATGCCAAAATGCCACTGTAAAAAGGCTGACCCGACTCTGTTGCCAATGGGCACTCTGTATTTCATCCTGTACTTGGCAGGTGTAGTTCTCAGAGAAATCCACTTGTAGTAGCCCACCAGATGAAGAACCACGCTCAGCAATTTTGCACTGCTTTTGGTAAGATGTTGCCTGTTCCCTCTTCTTCTGGCTGGTCACTTCCGGTCCATGAGGTCTGCTTCTTCCATGCAGGAAATGAGCTACAACTCCTGTTGCATTGTGGGTGAACATGCTGCCATCTTTGTCTCAGAACAATAACTAATTGCTCCCACTCACTGACAAACAGGAAAGTAAACTTCAGTCTTTAGATCTCAGTTACTCACATTACAGACACCGTTACTCACATTACATGTTACTCATGTTACAGAATTTGATACAGTTCCACTCAGAGCTTATGAGGGGATTTTCCTTATTTTGTTTCATAAATGTAATTAGTGGAGGTAGAAGAGATGAATACAGGAATCTGACAGTCCTATCTAACAGCAGCGTGAAACGAGGGAAAAGCTCATCACTTTTTGTTACTCATCTTACGGAAAGAGACTGCACCATTTCTGTCATCCAGCCCAAGGAAAATCATACTTACTTCTGAAATTTAGATGATGCTTCCAACACTCTGGCATCCATACAATCAAACGATAACAATAAATCCTGTGGTAAGCTAGAGGCTAGGGTGAGGGTGTAAGGGAGAAAAGAGGTGGTTTGGGGTTGAAAAATGCTATTTTTCAGTCACTGAAATTGGATGTGTAGTACAAATCTTAAGTTCAGTCAAGCTGCTTGAAATCCTTATTTTCCTTACAGTTAGGTAGCCAAAGTACATGACCAAATAGTATTTGAAGTGATATTTCTAGTTTGAAATTTCAGTTGCCATGAGACTGTTTTGCTGGAATTGCCCAGATGTTTGGGAAGGTTAAGAAAAGCCTCCTGGAAAAGCTTCATGAAGCCGGTTGAGAAAATGAGAAACATGTAACGATTCATCAGGAATACCGTTAAGAATTTAAGCTATAGAGATCTTGCAGTCACGTGACCGGAAAGTACACAACCGCCATCATGTCGGTCAAAAACACCGCTGAATACTGCTGCACTCGTGTGCAGAATGGATCAATTTCAACCGACGGACTACATGGCTCATTTTTCTAATGAACAGATAACTAGATATAGGTCTAAAATAAACGATCTATAGATTTGTGACCCTTATGGCTTACCGGACGGAGTTTTCACGACCAGGTTTTGAACTGCCAGCGGAATACCCGGACGTGTATGATTACCTCATCAACTTTCCCTCGCTGTTCAGTGGTGAAGCACTGCGTGCTTATAAATCTCTGGACAGTTATCTTTACAGAAATTCAGGATTTGTCAGCGACTCAGATGTGGCATCTTGTAAACAAGAAAATGATCCTCACTGGATGGGTAAGTAAGTATTGAGTATAGCACTGACCAGCCGATTATAGAATAGAATAAGGTAATTCCAGTTGTAATTCCAAATCCAAATTTTCCAAAATTTCCAAATTTACATGGATCTGGCGTTGGAGAGGTAGAGGCTTGGCAGTGGAGATTTGAGTAGCTGTTTTCTGAGCTTAGTCAACAGGCCGGCTCTGCAGCCTCGCTTTTGCTTCGGCTCCCGGCGCCGCCTCCTTCGCTTTGCTTCCGATAACAATCCACAGAGACCCCGCTGGTCTCGCAATCTCGTCCGGAATGTTTTGGGTTTTTTTTCTTATCCGGAATGTTGTGCATGTGATGGAAATCGCTACAAACCGTCATTTTCTGCTGGAAACCAATGTCCAGTAAGTCCATACGGTTGTAGTGGATATTGAAGTCCGGTACAGACGAACAACACACAAAAAACATAAAAAACGTGCACAGGTAGGGAGAGCTTGTAGCCGCAGCCGTTGTAGTAGAATTGTATATAGTAGGGTTTTCCAGAAGAAAAGGTAGAAGTAAAAGCGGAAGTAGAAGGCGGAATATGGCGTTTGACCTACAAGATGGCGTCTGTCACAATCTGGATCGGCTGTGACGTCACATGCAAGATCTCTATACAATACTTTTGATGTATTTAACAGTTTCCATGATCGCTGCACAATACTGTGCGTACATTATTAGACGCGGCCAAGATTTTGACTGGTACTATAAATCCCACTTAAAGGTCATAGGCAATGGTCCGAGGTGAAACGCAGAAGATCGACTTTATTGTCTAGAAGAACAACCCAAAAAGCAAATTCAATCTTCTTAGTGTCTAATCTGCACCCTAAAATCGAATAAAATGGTTAAAATATACTGTTTTGCCCAATTTCCGAAGGTTTGTTTACATCTCACTTACGCGCACTTTCACCGCCAGGGGGCCGTCGTCGTGACGTCATTTAAGCCAAACAGACTGGCAGCAGCTCTGTGTTTACCTACGAACCGAGCACACGTGTACGGACTTTGGTCGTGAGAGGTTGTGTAAAATGTTTACCTCAACAAGACTCACGCCCAAACGATTTATCCTGGTAGTTATGATAAATTCCTACCTTCATCGTAATACTAAATAAGAGCCCTTTTGAAGAATAATTAAACGGCCCTCCCTAGTGGATATGGGGAACGATTACTGGACAGTGCGCCGGTAGGCCACATTAGCCTGCCATCCGCGGCATTATACTATTTATAGCCGACTCTAAGCGAGGAAATATCCCTTTGTCTCATTTCCACAATGATTGTACAGGATCCCTCAGGATTCTTGACTTGTCAATTGCAAGCAAAAGTAAAAATGTTTACCTCCAATCTTCTCCTTTTTGCTTGAGCGTTGTTGCTCCGTTTCTTCTTTGACTGCTTGATTTTGTTTCACGCGCACAATCCACTCTCTCCGCCTCGTCTCCTCTTCCGGAAAAAGCCAACCCTCTGGCTTCACGCGCACAACCGACTCTCTCCGCCTCGACTCCTCTTCCGGGAAAAAAAACCCTCTGGCTTCACGTGCACAATCCACTCTCTCTGCCTCTTCTCCTCTCTCGGAAAAAGGTAAAAACTTCTTCCTGAACCGGTCCCGTTGTTACAGTTCACTGCACAACAATAAGGCATGGGGTTTCTTTGGAAATTCCTTAACGCACGTCTGCACTCAAGCTGAACGGCAATGTAAGTAAAGCCTAGGTCACAACCAGACGTACGATTTTTTGGCCGTGCGATTTTTGGCGTTTCCCAAATTGCTGCATTTTTTTTGTTCGTGGAGAAAGACGCACGTTGGCCGCAAGTTTGTTTTGCAACCTGAAAAAAACGTAAGCGCCCGTAGAGTTTGTTTGACATGACAAAGAACCTCTGCGGCCGGTCTGCGGCCAGTCTACGGCTTGAAAATCAGCACGTCACACGCGCGCCCTCCGTGCCTTTCTTGCACGTAGACCGGCCGTAGGAGCACGTACGGCCGGTTGTGACCGAGGCTTAAATGGAAGTGGACTCAACTCAAGCGGTTTGTTTGGCTTAAATGACGTCACGCGCCAAGTGGTCATGAAAATAGACGAACAGAAATTCGTCACGATCTGCGCTAACTAATTTTAATTATTAAAATTAGCACGGTCGCCTCACAGCAAGAAGGTTCCGGGTTCGAACCCAGCGGCCGGCGGGGGGCCTTTCTGTGTGGAGTTTGCATGTTCTCCCCGTGCCTGCATGGGTTTCCTCCGGTTTCGCCCACAGTCCAAAGACATGCAGTTAGGTTAAAGTGGGGCGGCCTTGGGCTGAAGAACCCTTGAGCGAGGTACCTAACCCCTGACTGCTCCCCGGGCGCTGTAGTATAGCTGCCCACTGCTCTGGGTGTGTGTGTGTGTGTGTTCACTGCTTCAGATGGGTTAAATGCAGAGGATGAATTTCACTGTGCTTGAAGTGTGCATGTGACAAATAAAAGATTTATTATTATTACCTCCGCCAAGAAGGTTATGTTTTCGGTAGCGTTGGTTTGTCTGTTAGCAACATTACAGAAAAAGTTATGAACGGATTGCTCTGAAATTTTTCCAGAGGTGTGACTGGGCACAAGTAACAATCCATTAAATTTTGGCGGTGATCCGGATCACCTTCTGGATCCCTGATTTTTTTTAAAGGATTCTTGGCGGAGGTCTGCGCTCTCCGAGTGCTTTTCTAGTTATTTATTAACAATAATTCTTGGGACCAGAAGAAATTACAGAGGGTTTAACATATAAAGTTTCAAATGTGCATAAAATTAAAACCGTTGCCTATGACCTTTAATGTGAGTGAGTAAGCGTTTAAAGCATGTTTCTAAATCAATAGGACCGCTTTCTGTAAGGATTAAATTTATCGAATGTGTTTAGCACAGAGAACAAATAGCAGGATATGCATTACATGTAGCAGTCTGTATTCATGTAGACTTTAAGCACTACCATTTACAACACGGCCACATTTTATAACTCCATGACTCTTCAAACGGCAAAGTCTAAAAAAAATAAAAAATATAAATTAAAAGTTCAAGTTCAATACCCAATGCTTGCGATCAACATCCTCATCTGCATCCCACTTCCTGGTTAGAAAGGGACGTTTCTGACTGATGATCTCCCCAGCAAAGAAAGTAGTCAGGGTGGGATACTCCTAAAGAAAGAAAATGAACAGAGCTGAACTCACAGATCCAAAACCCATTTATCTAGTGTGTCCATATGGGTGAGCACCCTTAAGCAGAACATACTGCAAATGTAATTACAAGTGAAATGCAAGTGAAACATGGCTGGACAAACGCGGAGGAGCAAACTTCCTGTCTGGGGTATTCGCTTTTATTCATCTACAAGTAGGTTCAACAACCAGAGGAAGAAACTTAACACTACTGGAGTATACAGGGAATTAATATCCCCTTTGTTTCCCTTAGTCTGCAATTTCATATTTAACTAACGTGTTACATTATGCTAGCTACCACTTTTTATTCTAGTCTGTGCAACCAAAATACAGAAGTGTGCAAGTACACCGGACCTTTTTATTTATTTATTTTTTGGTGGGCTAGCTAATGAATTTATCATTATAACCAGTTAAAAAAAAAAAAAATCCTTTTTACCCCACCCACACTCAACGCATGAACACAGCACAATGTACCATATTAATGAGCTATATGCTCATTAACTGTACTTACCAGACCCTCCAGGATTTCGCAATATTGTGATTTGCAACTTCAACACAAATTCAACCAATCCCCGCGAATTCAGGGCGGTGTTGCAATTACATCCAATCACCGCAACTTTCCCGCAAATTTGACCAATCGTTGGCGTCGACAAACTACCTTCCGCCTTACTTCCAGTGTTGCCAGATTGGGCAGTTTCCTGCTCAACTGGGCAGTTTCAAGTGCATTTTGGCGGGTTTTGAACATATTTTGGGCTGGAAAACGTCAGCAGTATCTGGCAACACTGCATGTGCGAGTCAGTGTTTATGTAGGCTTAAATTCTGTTACTGAAAGTGTGTTATGTTTACAGTGAAGGACTGTGTGCACTTTACATTTTTTTTTTTTACTTAATACAAGAAATTAATGGATGCCAACATTTTTGCCAAAATGGTATTTTATTTTCCATTGTTTAGGCAGCTTTAGCATCATACTGTGAGATTCTGTTCAAATTGTTTTTTTTCCTTCTATGAAGTCTGAGCCAATTACTTTATTAGTTTATAATTATTGCTTAATTTAGTCTTCAGGAGAGACTGCCTGCACACAGTACTAGTATTAATAGTTTTTTTTTTTTCTTACATGAAAGCTGAGGCATTTATATTATATTTTAAGGTAACTTCATGTTGTGCTGTGAGGTTCTGTGCACTTTAACTTTTGAACCAACAGGTGCATTTGGATAAGTAAAGCCTATTTTTCTGCATTTTTGTAGTCCTGGTAATCTTTTATATTGGTAAAGTTGTTTATAGGACCATTTCTCAGTATCTTTTTTTTTTTTTAATCAATAGTTTTTCAGTAAT
Organism: Neoarius graeffei; assembly: GCF_027579695.1. NCBI lineage: Eukaryota > Metazoa > Chordata > Actinopteri > Siluriformes > Ariidae > Neoarius > Neoarius graeffei. The sequence continues at coordinate 41,024,367 of NC_083588.1, forward strand.
AACTTAATATTTAACATATCACTCAATTTTAATCACAAAAAGAGAAAATCGCAACAATTTCTCAACTTTCACTTCCTCCCGCAATGTAATCGCAACAAAAACCTAAAAAACACCGCAATTTCATCGCAATTTTTTGGAAACCCCTGCAACATCAGACATTTTAGCCCGCAACAATCACAAAAAAGGCCTGCGGAATCCTGGGGGGGACTGCCTTACTACTGCTCTTTATCAACTCATCGCAAAGACAGACAAAAATTACAACTCCATAGCCCATAGACTTCAGAAGTTTGAGACTTCTTTGCACTGGCATCTACTGTTTAAGCACTTGGATTCTGAATTGGTCCTTTTTGGTTATTTAAAGGAGAACTGAAGTCATTTTTAAACTTGCTTTATTTCTTAACGTGTTATTCAATTACGTTTTCGGTTTTAGTAACCTTATATCGTGACTCGTATTGGCAACTAATTATTATACTTATCGGCCTATTCGGTTTTTAGCCATGTTGAATTGAGTTCGTTTGGTCCATGGCAGGCGTCGCTTATCCACGTGATTTTCACGAGACTTGTGCGAGACTTCGAAACATGAAGTGTCAGCGCCGCCATTTTGAAGACTGTTTTCCAAACGAAATATTGCACAGAAACGAGTTTAAATGACGATTACGGTCTACTTTTTTCAGGGTGCGCGCGTCTTTTGGCAACATTGACAGATGTCAGTCACTTTGATTTCTGCTGGACGTTTTACTTCCGTCCTACGATGTCGCGCACAGGTCTCAACGAATCTCGTTTACAGCCATTGCTTTGACATATGGACTGATAATACAGAACATATTTCAAACACTCAGAACTTGCTATAGCAGCGACAAAATAGCGATCAGAAATGCATTCTGATATTTAATAAAATGAGAGAAATAGAATTTTGATTAAAAAAAAAAAAACCGTCTTCAGTTCTCCATCAGCCTAATCTAGTCTAAAGAGGTTCCATCTGATATCTTCAATTTGTCCTAGTAGAAAAACCCTTTCAGGTTCTTCAGCATTTCCTCATGCCTCATCAGTACTCAAGGGAACAAACGGCAGGGTGTACAGCAGCCGGCACAGAGATGATGGATACAGGACTCTGCTAAAACGGCATCCCTTCATAAAAAACATTTTAGATCTGCCACTGGACAGCAGCATCCAACATCTCATACCTAGGAGTCTGAAAGTATAACCTGTACCAGTGAGGATATCTGGATTTGTGGACCACAGCAGGAAGTGAATTAACCCCAAATCCATACTCACCGATATGTTAATAAAAGCAGATATTAACTCAAAGTGTGTGCCATTAGGATCCGAAAGCCGCCTCACCTCAGTCAGTCCCTTGATCTTGAGATATCCACACAGGTACGAGTCCTCCATCGTTACATGCTATAAAATCAGAGGAGGGAAAGAAATCTATCACAACTACAATCACAATGCACAGTCAGTAATTTGGGAGGCTGTTTACGTTGGGGTTTTTTTTTCTCCCCGATGTGACATATGCTACCAGTCTGAACCATATTCACAAAACTGTGTCAGTGATGGTTAGAGGGAGGAGAGAAGAAGAGAAGGGGGACATAAATACATAAATAAAAACTGCTTCAACTGAAAATTAAATCAAGTGAAATGAAAAGCAAGATACTGCGTTTTTGTTTTTAATTCAGATGGTTTTTCTATTTATATTTGACAAGCTATAAACAGAAATGTGTATGACTATAAATGATGATATATAAACACCGTGCCCTCTAACTATTGGCACCCCTCATAACAATTAACAACAAGGGTTTGGGGGAATACACCAGTGTAGGAAATTCATGGAAAATATCAGCCAGACCACAGGGCAGGCAACTCTGAAAAGTTGCCTGCCCTGCTCAAAAGTTGCCTGCCCCAATTTCAACTATAATCCGCCGTAATATTGCATAATTTTCGAAAAATTGTAAAAGAGGCAATGCATGTAACGTTGTATCATGCATGTAATTTCATATATTCAATTTAGTTTTATGATTTATTACTGGTGTTTATGTATATAAAATGTATATGTGACCCATGTTTGATTGAGTTCCTATCTAACAAAAAATAAATGTGGTGTTAGCACTGCTATCTTTGTACCCTATCCTGCACACTATTGCCGCTTTTCCACTACCAACGCGGCTGAGTTGGGCTGAGCCGTGCGGTGCTGAGTTGGGCTGAGTCAAGCTGAGCGGGGCTGTTGGAGTTGCATTTCGACTACAACCGCGCTGAACCGTGCTGGCTGGAAGTGGGTGGACACATTGGGTGGAGTTAGCGAAAGTGGGTGGGCGTCACGTGATGTCGTTAGGCGGCGCAAACAGTGACATCAGTGATCTTTTAAGCGGTAGTCTCACGACCCGGATAGTAAACAATAAACATGGAGGACATGGAGTCGTTAGTGTTGCTGGTCTTGGTGCTGTGGCTTGTTGTCACCGACAACGCCAACAGATACTGGCAAGAGCGTATAGATGAGGCGAGGCGCATAAGGCTTCAGAAATTCTCGTAATTCTCCTTCTTCCGGGTTTACGGTGTTTACAGATCCCAGCGTGCTCGCGGGGCGTGTGGGCATGTGAGGACACTCCTCCTCACCAATCAGTGCACAGGGGAGTGTCTCCTCACACCCCTAGCCCCACTCGTCTCGGTTTGGCTCGCTTCAGCCCCACTCCAAAACCGTGCGAGTTTTGGGTGCTAAGCAGGGCTGAAGCGAGCCGAGTCGTGCTGCTCTAAGGTAGTCGAAACGCGAGCCGTGTCGGGCTGAAGTGAGCTGAAAAAGGGTAGTGGAAAAGGGCCATTTGTACCCTTCAACCCCTAACCCACTCTCTGTAGTATGCTAGCTGGCTTGTAACATAACTGCATGTGGGGCCGCTTCTGTGCTTTGCTGCATGGGTTGCTAACCAGGCAATGTGAGCACAGCATAACCTGGGGGTAGATAGTTTGTTTGTTGTCATCGGATACCAGCCAGTCAAATTCTTGCTTCCAACTGTCCACAACAGTTCTTCTCTTATCTTTATCATATTTTTGTTGTGCTTTCTTTCTCTCTTCTTCAGTTTGTTTTCATTTTTGAGAGGTCTTTGGTTCAGGTGGTTTTATCCCAAGATAGTCATACAACATTTTCAGATATTTGGAACAATTAATCAATTTTATGTGATATTCTGACAAAACTCATGTGGTAGGACGCTGGTTTTCAAAGTCACAGACATAGATGTGACTTGGGGAGGATTTCACTGAGCTGTGTGTACCGAGCTCTGATTGGCTGAACCTCCGAAGCAACAGCCAATCAGAGCGCTCGTTTCATTTCTAAGCGAAAACAATATGGCCACACCTGCATTGGTAAACAAACCAACAGAATCTAGTGAAAATGTCTTAAAGTCCTTCAATATGATGAAATATCGAGAGAACAATGAACCCCCTCAAAGAGGGACCGCCCGTGGGGCTGGCAACTTATAAATTCATTCCGCCCTTGCTGCAAACTGACCGCGACGGGCAGGCACCCATTTCCTACACTGAATACACCTTTTGGTGAAGTAGCTTCATCTCACACTGGAAGGCAGGGGGGGAAGAAAAATCCAACCTTTCATTGAAATAATTTACACAATCTCTTCAGAACTTCCAGGGTCCTTGGCCCTCTCGTGCTCCGTCCTCTTCAGCTGACCCCACAGGTTTTCGATGGGGTTCAGGTCAGGGGTCTGAAATGACCAGGGCAGAAGCCTGATTCTGTAGTCAGCGAACCATTTTTGTGTTGATTTGGACACATGCTTCGGATCATTGTCCTGCCGGAAGATCCAATGACGAGCCAGATTTAAAATATCCTGGTCTTTCATGGAGTCCATGACGCCATGTACCCTAACAAGGTTTCCAGGGCCTTTGGAGGAAAAACCGCCCCAAAACATCAGACTTTCCACCATATTTTACAGTTGGGATCGGGTTATTTTCCATTATAGCCATCCTCCTTTTTACACCAAACCCACCTCGAGTGTTTATTGCCAAAAAGTGCCTCCCCCCCAGTGGTCTCAAAGTTTAGTGGAATAAAAGGGTACGAGGCAGAGAATAGGAGGGTACAATTAAAAAGGCTGAAGCCCTTCACCATAGGCAAGAAAAATGAAAAACTGGGTTTATCTAATAAAACTAAAACTGGGTTTATCTGAGAGTTTCAATGCATTTGGGGAGGAATTTCCAATTTGTTGTGCACAGCGAAATAGAGTCTGAAGTGATGGTAATCGATACTAAATTTTAATAAAACTGCCATATAGTAATGAATCAAAAAGAAATGACAATACAAAACTTTATACATTTGATGTTTACAAAATCAAGTAAGTTACAAACATTTTATTTTATAAGCATCAAAAATATACAAGTTTTGTATAGTCACATTTCTTTTTGATTCATTATTCAATTTCTGAACAATCTGAGTACTGATCTAATCCTAAAGCGTCTGTAGTCGTATCAGGTCTTGAACTTGATTCAGGTTGTTTGCATGTTCCATCTTCCTCTTTATCCTTCTTTTCTTTGAAAGGAACCACTCTGTTGCCTTTTGCACAAGTCTATTCACTTCAGATGAATTCAAATTAGGGGTGTGTGTGTTTTTTTTTTAAATACACAAGCATGTGATATCCCCTTTATATTAAGGAAGTTCAGAGCTCAAAAGATTCTTCAGATATTTTGAAAAAGAATACATGAATTAATTTATCACAGTATTTCATTTGGCATTGCACTATAATGGGCCTTTCCACTACCCTTTTTCAGCTCACTTCAGCCCAACACGGCTCGCGTTTCGACTACCACAGAACAGCACGACTGAGCTCACTTCAGCCTTACTCAGCACCCAAAACTCGCACGGTTTTGGAGTAGGGCTGAAGTGAGCCCAACCGAGCCGAGTGGGGATAGGGGCATGAGGAGACACTCCCCTGTGCACTGATTGGTGAGGAGGAGTGTCCTCACATGCCCACACACGCCGCGAGCACGCTGGGATCTGTAAACACCGTAAACCCGGAAGAAGAAGAATTACGACAAAGAAGATGATCAGAAAACTAGAAGATGGAAGACCAACCCAAGCGAGGAAAGGCCAGCCAGTTTATTGTTTACTATCCGGGTTGTGAGACTACCGCTTAAAAGGTCACTGATGTCACTGTTTGTGCCGCCTAACGACATCACGTGACGTCCACCCACTTTCGCTAACTCCACCCAATGTGTCCACCCACTTCCAGCCAGCACGGTTCAGCGCGGTTGTAGTTGAAATGCAACCCCAACAGCCCCACTCAGCTCGACTCAGCCCAACTCAGCACGGCTCAGCCCAACTCAGCCGCGTTGGTAGTGGAAAAGCCCCATAAGTTATAATAAGTGAATCTATATTCATCTGACGAGTGACAGTTCTTGCAACTGTACAAAAACATACATATAAACTCGTATATATTTATAATTTTAACGATTACCATTAACATTAACTGCATGACAGATGTCAAGTCTCAATATGGGACTCCCCTACAAGGATGCATTGCATTCCATCGCAAATCAAAATGTAAACAACGCCAATGCGCCAAGCATGCCGAGTGGGCGGGTTTGACCCAAAACAGGCCGTATACAATAATGGGATAGCGATCGAAATTTAATTTAATATTTAGCTGACCAGCATTTATACATGGACCCGTACACAGACGCATTTCACTCAGTAATCATAGTGATGGCTAAAATTAGATTTACCCACGAATCAAGGCCTTTTTGAAAACCAGGAATCTAACATGCCGCTTTGCTTCTCTGTCGCCATTTCTAGCCATGTGGTAGCGCGGCTCAATCATAGTATATGAAACACTGGCTGACAAGGTGACGACAATCAGATTACATCTTAGTTACAGCACGCCGCAGCATAATAGCTGCTTCTATTTCCTACGGACGCGTTAGTATTTGGCCATTATTTATTTGAATAAAGCTTCGCATCACATCGCAAGCTGCTCTGTTTTGTACAGATATGTAAACAAAAATTTAGTGAAAAATAGACGGCAGCAAATCCTACTACAGACAGCAATTTGCCGCTGCTGACCGGCCACTTTTGAGACCCCTGTGTTTTGTTTCATCAGACCACAGAACAGGTGGTACTGTAGTATTTAGCACGGTCACCTCACAGCAAGAAGGCCCTGGGTTCAAGCCCAGCGACCGACGAGGGCCTTTCTGCGTGGAGTTTGCATATTCTCCCCGTGTCTGCATGGGCTTCCTTCCACAGTCCAAAGACATGCAGGTTTGGCTAATTGATGGCTATAAATTGACCGTAGGTGTGAATGGTTGTTTATCCGTGTGTCAGCCCTGACAAGTCGCCAGGTCATTGCCAGGGTGTACCCCGCCTCTCGCCCATAGTCAGCTAGGATAGGATAGGCTCCAGCTTGCCTGAGACCCTATACAGGACAGACGGCTACAGATAATGGAGGGATGGATGGATGGACAGACCACAGTTCCAGTCAAATTTGTAGCAGTGTTTCACCAACTTCAGGCACTTACACATTTGTGCTTAACTGACAAAAGGTTTGTTTCTGGCAAGCCTTCCAAATAACCTGCTGGCATGGAGGTGGCGTCTGATGGTAGTTTTAGAGACTTGGAAAGCACAAGATGTTACTTTTTCTTGTAATTCACCAACAGTGATCCTTGGGGATTTTTTTTGCCTCCCTTACCCTCCTCCTCACTGTACATGGGGCAAAAGAAACTTGGGGATTCTTCCAGGCAAGTTTGTAACAGTTCCAGTTGATGTCTACTTTGTTATCATTGCCCTAACAGTAGAAATGGACATTTTCAGGCAAGTAGCTATTACATAACCATTCCCTGACTTCCGAAGGTCAACACCCTTTTCCCTCATTTGGTTTGTGAGTTCTCATCCCCATGTTGACGGATGACTAAGGGAATTTGGCCTCAGTCTCACCACATTTGTTCCCCAGTTAATCAGGAAGCCATGGATTACAGCTTGAAAGTCCCTACACACTCCAACAACTCAAAAAAGTACAATTTAAACAGGAATCATGCTTCAGTGATAGTGTGTGTGTTCAGTACAAGTTCCAGGATGTCAAGAATAGTGATTTTTTTTTTCAAAAAACATTTCTTAATAAGGAATTTGGTTTCTGCTTCCAGTTAAGAGTACACCGTGCGCATTTTGGCTGCTGCTTCTCACCAGAGCTTTTTATTTTATTTTTTGTGTAGTTTGATGTTTGAGTGTTTTTGTCCGCCAGTTGTGGTGTAGCTCCGGACCCAGTTTTGGGCGTCGGTTCCCTCCAGGCCTTGGTTCGCCGTGAGTGATGCCTGTGCTCGTAGCTATGGACTGCAGTGAGCTAGCTGCTCATTTTAACATCATGGTTGTCCAGCGCTCTGTGCAGCAGTGCTTGGCGTGATGTTCCGAGCAATGTTGCTTGGTGGCGTCGCAGCGGCTGTGCAGGTGCTCTAGGACATACCAGCGCTCTGCATCGCGGTGCGTCTGTGCTCGCGTTGTGGATCCATGGCGTGATGTTCCCATCGGTGTGGAACTCATTTTTGTGAGCCTTTTGGTAGGACTATGGCTGCTACACCATTGGAATGATATCCTGACCTTTATTTGGTGGACTTTTTTCCCCCCCTATAATTGCAAAGCGACCTTGGGTTTTGAGAAAGGCACTATGTAAATTGAAAATTTTATTCAAGAAATAATTTCAATGAAAGGTTGGATTTCTCTCTTTTCAAAAAGATTTTTACTCATCTTTAAAAGTGCATATTCTGGACCAATTTCGTGTTTTGTTTTTTTTATATGCAAGAATGTCCCTTTACACACTCATCCAGAAGGGTAATTTTGCACAAGGCCATCTGTCTACAGCAGAAAAAAAAAAAATGCATCTGGAAAAATCCCAAGGGAGTCTGGAGCCAGATTCGTGACGTTACCTGCGGAAGCGCCAGCAGGCTGCGAGAGCTTGCACGGTTTCAGTGCACAGCCTGTGTAGACCAAGCGCTCCCATTTCTCTCTCATTGTCCGGTCTTTTGGGAAACGATGAGTACGAATCCCATCAAGATTGGTGTTGCTACACCCTCCTACAATACATCCGTTAACCATTTTAATAGTTACGTGATAAAGAAATTTGCAGAAAACCACCAGGTCGTTTTCTCATAATCAAACCAGCGCTGACGTAGGATTCAGAAGGAGGCGTCCTACAGATGACGTCATGAAAAATCAACGTTCGCCGGGAAATCCAAATGCAAAGTTTTTTCAGAGGCGGACCAATTCGCCTCAAATGGCTTGATATGCACTTTACCCCTTAACGACGACCCCGTGTATATCCCATAATGACAACATATGACACCTTGTCTTTAGACTTTTTTTTATTGTAAATATGTTCTAAGAGTGAACAGGATATACATATACAAGGGTGGCTGTAGCAACTGCTTTAAGGGGTAAAGAGTTAAAATGGGTGCCTATAATCATGGAGGGCACTGTGTGTGTGATCTCTCAATATTTCCATGAATGCACATAAATGGCAACTTAAAAAGAATCAGATTTACAAAAGAGTGCTCTGTTGGGTGGCATGGTGGTGTAGTGGTTAGCACTGTCGCCTCACAGCAAGAAGGTTCTGGGTTCAAGCCCAGCTGCCGGCGAGAGCCTTTCTGTGTGGAGTTTGTATGTTCTCCCCATGGGTTTCCTCCACAGTCCAAAGACTAGGTTAGGTTAACGTGGGGCAGCCTTGGGCTGAAGTGCTGTTGAGCAAGGTACCTAACCCCTGACTGCTCCCCGGTGTGCGAGTACGCGCGTGTGTTCACTGCTTCAGATGGGTTAAATGCACAGGATGAATCTCATTGTGCTTGAAGTGTGCATGTGACAAATAAAGCTCTTATTATTATTTTGTAGCTCAGCAACAAAAATTATATTGATTACAAAACTGGCAGGTGGAGGGAGGTTTGAAGTCGGAAGTGAAACCATGACAAACTTCCATTTGAAACAAAGGTTGTGTTGATTAGATTAAACGTTGATACTGTACAGAGTACAGGTACAAAGCCAATGAAATCCATCATACATGATCAGACTCCTGATCTGACTGAGGTTACACTGTTCCATAGGACCATCCACCTGTTGAGAAGACGGAGGTCTTCTGGTGTGTGCAGGACACTGCTTAGGACTTTTTATGACTCTCTGGTGGCATCAGCGATTTTCTACGCTGTGGTAGTTCAGAGAGGGACAGGAAGACACTTAATAAACTGGTCAGAAGGGCTGGCTCAGTCTTGGACTGTCCTCTGGACTCCAGTGAGGAGGTGGGGGAGAGGAGGATGTTAGCCAAGCTGACCTGAATCATGGATAACCCCTCTCACCCCCTACATGAGGCTGTGGGGGCTTTAAGCAGCTCTTTTAGTAGTAGACTGCTACACCCACGGTGTAAGAAGGAGAGATACCGCAGGTCATTCATACCTACTGCTGTCAGACTGTATAACACCCACAACTTGTAACGTAGCACCAATAACCTGTTTGTCATCATATTTGCACTACTTCACCACTACCATCTCTCATCAATGCAATCGATATGTCAGCCTTTTTAACTTTTCGTTCGTCTAATTTTTATTTGTATGACAATTTCTGGGTGGCACGGTGGCGTAGTGGTTAGCGCTGTCGCCTCACAGCAAGAAGGTCCGGGTTCGAGCCCCATGGCCGGCGAGGGCCTTTCTGTGTGGAGTTTGCATGTTCTCCCAGTGTCCGCGTGGGTTTCCTCTGGGTGCTCCGGTTTCCCCCACAGTCCAAAGACATGCAGGTTAGGTTAACTGGTGACTCTAAATTGACTGTAGGTGTGAATGTGAATGGTTGTGTGTCTATAGCTGTGTTCACATATATATACACACACACACACACACACACACACACACCCACACACACCGGTACAATAGTGGTATAACTGTATCGATACAAAGTATACCGGTACAGTTTAGTGCATCTGTCCACACTAGCGAGAAATGTTTGCGGTTTTCTGTCACGGTAGTTGAAATGCACGTGCGTGAAATGTTTCCGTGGTTACCGAGTAACTTCCTTCCGAGAATATGGCGGATGAAACAACGTGTGTGCTTTTTGTTGTCAATGTACAGTCTGTATTTCAACACTTATTTTCGATCAGCACTGCTCCGGAGTGCGACCGGCCACATCTTCGCCCATGAAGCGGCGGCGATCACTCGACAGTTGTCTGTACACGTTGATATTTCGATGTGTACCCCTCAACTGTTCCTGGCATCGCTCATCTCCCCAAAGCTCCAACAAACACATAACTTCGTCTTTGCTCCATGTAGCTCCACGGTCGTTTTGAGCCATTGTGACGTTTTATTTACAGCTGGAAAGCACGTGCGTATTGTATTGTATGAATAACCCGGAAGAAGTAGGAATGGCTCGTTGCGCATGCGCATTATATTTGTATCGATAAAGAACCGCTTCATTTGTCCACACTACAGCGAAGCGCTACAGTACCGACACTGTACCGGTATGAAACCCATACATTTGTGGGTTTCGTACCGATACAGTTATACCGCTACAGTACCGGTATAGTTGCTAGTGTGGACAGGTGTTGCGGTACGAAAGTAGTTTCGTATCGGTACAAAATCCCTAGTGTGGACAGGGTATATGTTACCCCTTTTCCACCAAATCAGTTCCAGGGTTGGTTCGGGGCCAGTGCTGGTGCTGGTTCACAACTCGTTCAACTTGCGAGCCAGCTGAGAACCAGTTTGCTTTTCCATAGTTCACGGTGCTAAGGGAAGCCACGTCATTACGTCGCTGTATACGTCAGTAACGTCGCTACGTTTGCATAAACCTTGGCACGAATATCGAAGCAAAAACAGCACGGAAGAAGCAGCAGCAGCAGCAGCAACAATAATAATAATAATAATAATAATAATAATAATAATAATAATAGATGACTTCGCGTTTGTACAGCTGCTGCTTCTCGTCGCTTAAAAATGGTGATCTTTCGCTGTCTTGTTGTTGTTGTTGGTCTTAACAACTCCCCCCTGCTGACATAAGTGGTTCTTTCCTCTGGCCCAGCAAAGAGTTGGTGCTAGCCTGGAACCGGTTTTTCCGGCCCCAGAGCCAGTTGTCAGTGGAAACAGAAAACCTGGTTCCAAACTAAGCACTGGCCCCGAACCAGCCCTGGTGGAAAAGGGGCATGTGTCAGCCCTGTGATGACCTGGTGACTTGTCCAGGGTGTACCCCAACCTCTCGCCCGTAGTCAGCTGGGATAGGCTCCAGCTTGCCTGCGACCCTGTAGAACAGGATAAAGCGGCTAGAGATAATGAGATGATATGAGATGAATAAAATCTATAAGGAAGAGAGTTCAGAGCGGCACGGTGGTTAGCGCTGTCGCCTCACAGCAAGAAGGTCCGGGTTCGATCCCCGTGGCCGGCGAGGGCCTTTCTGTGCGGAGTTTGCATGTTCTCCGCGTGGGTTTCCTCCGGGTGCTCCGGTTTCCCCCACAGTCCAAAGACATGCAGGTTAGGTTAACTGGTGACTCTAAATTGAGCGTAGGTGTGAATGTGAGTGTGAATGGTTGTCTGTGTCTATGTGTCAGCCCTGTGATGACCTGGCGACTTGTCCAGGGTGTACCCCGCCTTTCACCCGTAGTCAGCAGGGATAGGCTCCAGCTTGCCTGCGACCCTGTAGAACAGGATAAAGCGGCTACAGATAATGAGATGAATAAAATCTATAAGGAAGAGAGTTCAGAGTGGCACGGTGGTGTAGTGGTTAGCGCTGTCGCCTCACAGCAAGAAGGTCCGGGTTTGAGCCCCGTGGCCGGCGAGGGCCTTTCTGTGCGGAGTGTGCATGTTCTCCCCGTGTGGGTTTCCTCTGGGTGCTCCGGTTTCCCCCACAGTCCAAAGACATGCAGGTTAGGTTAACTGGTGACTCTAAATTGAGCGTAGGTGTGAATGTGAGTGTGAATGGTTGTCTGTGTCTATGTGTCAGCCCTGTGATGACCTGGCGACTTGTCCAGGGTGAACCCCGCCTTTCGCCCGTAGTCAGCTGGGATAGGCTCCAGCTTGCCTGCGACCCTGTAGAACAGGATAAAGCGGCTAGAGATAATGAGATGAGGAAGAGAGTTCAGATTTACTATGACTTATGTGCAGGATCTGTGTAACCATAGTGACAGAAACATGGAGGAATCCTGTGATGGAGAAGAATTTGATTTGGGTCACTTCTGCCTGCAGTGTGTGTGTGTGTGAGAATGAAGCCTACTTCACAGCTACTTGGCACAATTTCACACTCTTTTTCATCACGAAGCTGAAAACGCGAGCCAAAGCCAAGCGCGTCACTTGTGTAATCGGCCATGTTTAATGAAGTAACGTTAAACAACATTTGACCCGCTCCAAACCCAGAGCGCCTGTTTCAGGGACACACAGCTCGGTGTCCGGAGCGCTCAAGCTGCCACAGGGTGCTCGAATGGGCTAGTCAGCTAACTAGCCTCAACTGCTAGTTACACGGTTTAAATGTTAAGCAAACGAGCTAGCTCATGTCAGAAGCTAACAAGTGGCGCGCTAAAAACTATCTGCGTTTCATAGTTAGGAAACGAAACTAGCTCCAGAACATAAACGCAGTGGAGGACATGCGGGTAATAATGCAGCCCTGCTTACCTGGAGAACCACTTCGACGTCGTAAGAGTTGCCTTTGCTCTTCTGGTGCCCGCGGAACTGAGAGCCGCTGTAGAGGAGCGAGGTGGCCACGCCGGGCTGCTGCGTGTTGATCGGGGGCGGCGGAATAAGAGAGGCCGAGGACACGCAGGCCGCTGCTGAACCGGGACAGCGCTCAGTACGGACCGGCATGGTGTGGGCTTACGGCGCTTTTTATCTTTATTTTTATTTTTTTTTATCGCTTCGGCGGGGTAAACCCCGACTCAGTCACGAAACAAATTCAACAAAATACAGAAACCCGACACATGGAGCGGTGGTGTTCAGTCAGAGCGCTCTCCTCTCCGCTCCGGCCAAACGCGCCTTCACCCGCTCGGCATCGAGCAAGCAGCGGAGTCGTTAAAAAGCAACATTTCTTCTGATTGGATCGCGACGTGTCACGTGTTCGAGTAACGCAACGTTGATTCGCTATTTGACGAACAGGCTCATGGGAGTTGTAGTTTCACAGAGCAGGGAACTGAACATATATGTTAGGGATTGTTTCACAATCAGGGGACGCAAGCTAAAAATCACATTTAACACTTATTATCTTCAATGTCAAAAGGCTTGGCTAAATAAACTTGGCTGTTTATTGTGGCCCTGTGATAGCTCTATTTACCATGCATGGTGACAACGTTATTTTTGGTGAATATGTGTCATATTTAGCAAAATTACCCGTGTCATTTAGAAAAAGTGCTTTTTTGACCACAGGTAGCTCCAAAAGGGATGCACTTAAATCATTCTTTATACCATAAAACAAATATTTGGTTCCATATCATTGGAAACATAGTTAAGTTTTAATGTTGAATGCCAGTAAGTGGGCGGCACGGTGGTGTAGTGGTTAGCGCTGTCGCCTCACAGCAAGAAGGTCCGGGTTCGAGCCCCGGGGCCGGCGAGGGCCTTTCTGTCTGGAGTTTGCATGTTCTCGCCGTGTCCGCGTGGGTTTCCTCTGGGTGCTCCGGTTTCCCCCACAGTCCAAAGACATGCAGGTTAGGTTAACTGGTGACTCTAAATTGACCGTAGGTGTGAATGTGAGTGTGAATGGTTGTCTGTGTCTATGTGTCAGCCCTGTGATGACCTAGCGACTTGTCCAGGGTGTACCCCGCCTTTCGCCCGTAGTCAGCTGGGATAGGCTCCAGCTTGCCTGAGACCCTGTAGAAGGATAAAGCGGCTAGAGATAATGAGATGAGATGCCAGTAAGTTTTCAGACTATTTTGATCAAATTAGTATGTAATTGTGTCAAAAAAAATGTCCTCTCCGAGACAGCTAATTTTTCAATATAAAATAACATATCTAAAATGATTATTTTCATCCTAAATTGTGGTCAAGATATTGGGACATACCGGTAAATATTAGACACAACTAACACAAAGCTTACAGCCTTACACTACCGTTCAAAAGTTTGGGGTCACTTTGAAATGTCCTTATTTTTGAAAGAAAAGCACTGTTCTTTTCAATGAAGATCACTTTAAACTAATCAGAAATCCACTCTATACATTGCTAATGTGGTAAATGACTATTCTAGCTGCAAATGTCTGGTTTTTGGTGCAATATCTCCATAGGTGTATAGAGGCCCATTTCCAGCAACTCTCACTCCAGTGTTCTAATGGTACAATGTGTTTGCTCATTGCCTCAGAAGGCTAATGGATGATTAGAAAACCCTTGTACAATCATGTTAGCACAGCTGAAAACAGTTGAGCTCTTTAGAGAAGCTATAAAACTGACCTTCCTTTGAGCAGATTGAGTTTCTGGAGCATCACATTTGTGGGGTCGATTAAATGCTCCAAATGGCCAGAAAAATGTCTTGACTATATTTTCTATTCATTTTACAACTCATGGTGGTAAATAAAAGTGTGACTTTTCATGGAAAACACAAAATTGTCTGGGTGACCCCAAACTTTTGAACGGTATTGTATTATCTTCAATATCAAAAGGCTTGACTAAATAAACTTGGCTGTTTATTGTGGCCCTGTGATAGCTCTATTTACCATGCATGGTGATAACATTATTTTTGGTGAATGTATGGCAATATGTGTCATATTTAGCAAAATTACTCGTGTCATTTAGAAAAAGTGCTTTTTTGACCACAGGTAGCTCCAAAAGGGATGCACTTAAATCATTCTTTATACCATAAAACAAATATTTGGTTCCATATCACTGGAAACATAGTTAAGTTTTAATGTTGAATGCCAGTAAGTTTTCAGACTATTTTGATCAAATTAGTATGTAATTGTGTCAAAAAAAAGTCCTCTCCGAGACAGCTAATTTTTCAATATAAAATAACATATCTAAAATGATTATTTTCATCCTAAAATGTGGTCAAGATATTGGGACATAAATATTAGAGACAACTAACACAAAGCTTACAGCCTTATATTTAAAAGCACTATGGAAGTAGTGGATTCTGAATTGTCAAAAAAAAAAAGTCCTCTCCGAGAATCACTTCATTTGTTTCTCCCAGCCCTGCTTAAAGCTATACTTAATCTTATTATAATGCAAACTATTACACATGCCTATCTGTTCTTTAACTTGTCCTTCACTTAAAAACTGGTACAAGAACCAGTTTGGATCAATTTGAATTTTGGACCCCTGTGACACAAACTTGGTACCCTGATTGTAAAACAACTGTTATTTAACAATTGTTCGTCAAAGCCGAAGTGATTATAGGTGAATGAGAGGAAACAAATAATGTCGACATTATGCAAAACATCTGTCACTGTCGCTCTTACATTCTGTGCAATACAAATAATTTATTATTTATTCTGTACATAGCCATTAGGGTACATCAGTTGCCCTCACTTTCATAAAATCTGATGCATTTTTGTTCGGGTGTTCCTTTTCACCAATAAAGACATCCTGTAAAATTTTTTGACCATATTCAAAAGTCTAATGGTGGCACAATGAGGTTCATTTTTTGCCAAAAAACGCTTACCGTATGTTTTCGCGTAAGGTTTGAATCACAATGTTGGACTCCATTTATTGATTTCTTGTGAGCCAGAGATCATGTTAAGAACCTTTGCAAGGGATCGAGAAGCATTAATGTGATTCATAATACATTTGTATTGTTTAAAAGTAGTTGAACAATGATTCAATGAACAGCTAAAACTCAAACTGTGCTTGATAATATATTTAGAATATGGACTAAAAATGTGTATCTAAGATATTTGGTATACTCTATAAGCTGCCATAATGTTTCATGAAAAGTGATCGAAATTTTGTCATAAAAGTCATAAAATAGCAGCTTTTTCCATAACTTTGCGCTCCTGGTGCCACCATTAAACTTTTGAATTTTGTCAAAATATTTCACCCAGTGTGTTTTCTTACCAAAAGGAACATAAAAACAAAAATGCATCATGATCGGAGGAAAGTTTCATTTTTAGGGGGCAACTGATGCACCCTAATAGCCATCCATATTCATACTTGGATATAAGACACTTTTATACGTATTTCAATTTTTGTAATGTTTATGTGTTATGATTTAAGGTTTTTTTTTTTTTAATACTTACTTTTTTGCACTGGAAAGGGAGAAGCTTCTAATCTCGTTATGACAATAAAGGGCATTCTATTCTATTCTATAATCAGAAAACAAAGACGAAGTATTCACTGAAGCGGATAATTGTTTTAGTATAAATACACAGCTGATTTTTAAAAAAAATCGTATTCAAACTTCTAAATCGCTTGTCGCTTATCTATGCCGAGTCAGATAAAATACTTTGCTTTGAAACAGATAAAATAAGTCACAATTCCACCTTACCTTTTTGAATAGCTTTAGACCAAACTTCGTAGCATTTTTAGTGCTTTTAGGAACAGCGTTTTCTTTTATAATTTCTCATTCTTCCTTACTTACGGTGACTAAGTGATTGGCCGACATTTTGCTGAGTCACTCAAGGTGAACCTCTCGACCAATCAGCGCGCGCGATTTTCTATATACTATATTAACATAAACCATAAAAACCACAGGATAATACAGAGCCCCGACAGTACCAAAGCCTGATATTGTTTTAATCTTGTGCGCACAAGATAATAAACATCCACATATCCTGTTCTACAGGGTCGCAGGCAAGCTGGAGCCTATCCCAGCTGACTACGGGCGAGAGGTGGGGTACACCCTGGACAAGTCGCCAGGTCATCACAGGGCTGACACATAGAGACACACCTACGATCAATCTGCTTCGCGGATCATCTCCTTGCTGCGGGGAAGCAGCTTGCATGCCGCAATGACCCCTAGAGCTATACCGGCGGGAGCTTCGGGTCATGGTAGGGTCTCCCATGCTGGATTGGTCAAAGGGTAGTGGCCCGACAAAGAATGATCCAATCCACCCAGAGGTAGCCATGGCAACGCACCTTCTGTTGACCCCCAAGCCACCGAAAAGATGAGTACTACAACAATTAAATGAATCATGCTACGCTACAGGGGGCGGCACGGTGGTGTAGTGGTTAGCGCTGTCACCTCACAGCAAGAAGGTCCTGGGTTCGAGCCCCGTGGCCGGCGAGGGCCTTTCTGTGCGGAGTTTGCATGTTCTCCCCG
This sequence comes from Neoarius graeffei, assembly GCF_027579695.1. Taxonomy (NCBI): domain Eukaryota; kingdom Metazoa; phylum Chordata; class Actinopteri; order Siluriformes; family Ariidae; genus Neoarius; species Neoarius graeffei. Next base: position 41,041,534 of record NC_083588.1, read on the forward strand.
TGTCCGCGTGGGTTTCCTCCGGGTGCTCCGGTTTCCCCCACAGTCCAAAGACATGCAGGTTAGGTTAACTGGTGACTCTAAATTGACCGTAGGTGTGAATGTGAGTGTGAATGGTTGTCTGTGTCTATGTGTCAGCCCTGTGATGACCTGGCGACTTGTCCAGGGTGTACCCCGCCTTTCGCCCGTAGTCAGCTGGGATAGGCTCCAGCTTGCCTGCGACCCTGTAGAACAGGATAAAGCGGCTAGAGATAATGAGATCAGATGCTACACTACAGGAGATTTACAGAGACCTGTCCCCAATTTCTACTCGGGTTAGGCAAAGGAGGCTGAAGTTCGCTGGGCACTGCTACCTTGCCAAGGATGAAGCGATCTCCTGACTGATACTGTGGAGCCCAAGCCGGCTCCCTGTGAGGTCACGAAAGCTAACTTTCCCTGCCACCACTGCAAGGGACTTGGGAATACCTTTGCAGGATCTGCAATGGCCGACCGAGAGGTGTGGCGAACTGTTGTATGCAACATCTCGGCCGAGGCCGGAGGATGATGATGATATGGTCAATTTAGAGCCACCAATTAGCCTAACCTGCATGTCTTTGGGGGAAACCAGAGAACCCGGAGGAAACCCACACAGACATGGGGAGAACATGCAAACTCCACACAGAAAGGCCCTCACCAGGCGCTAGGCTAGAACCCAGGACCTTTTTGCTGTGAGGTGAAAGTGCTAACCACGACACCACCATGCCACCCTAACCGCTGAGTCAAAACCTTTGAAGGGAGTATGATGGGTTCAAGCAGTTTGGGGTTAGGGATATGCCCATGTGTTTGTTACCCAACAAAACGTTTCTCAAATAGAAGCATTTGATTCCCTTTTGGGCGGCATGGTGGTGTAGTGGTTAGCGCTGTCGCCTCACAGCAAGAAGGTCCGCGTTCAAGCCCCATGGCCGGCGAGGGCCTTTCTGTGTGGAGTTTGCATGTTCTCCCCGTGTCCGCGTGGGTTTCCTCCGGGTGCTCCGGTTTCCCCCACAGTCCAAAGACATGCAGGTTAGGTTAACTGGTGACTCTAAATTGACCGTAGGTGTGAATGTGAGTGTGAATTAGGGTGCATCACTTGCCCTCACTTTCATAAAATCTGATGCATTTTTGTTTGGGTGTTCCTTTTCACCAATAAAGACATCCTGTAAAATTTTTTGACCATATTCAAAAGTCTAATGGCGGCACCATGAGGTTCATTTTTTGCCAAAAAACGCTTATTTTATGTTTTCGCGCAAGGTTTGAATCACAATGTTGGACTCCATTTATTGATTTCTTGTGAGCCAGAGATCATGTTAAGAACCTTTGCAAGGGATTGAGAAGCATTAATGTGATTCATAATACCATTAATGTTGCCACCATTAAACTTTTGAATTTTGTCAAAATATTTCACCCAGTGTGTTTTCTTACCAAAAGGAACATAAAAACAAAAATGCATCATGATCGGAGGAACTTTTCATTTTTAGGGGGCAACTGATGCACCCTAGTGTGAATGGTTGTCTGTGTCTATGTGTCAGCCCTGTGATGACCTGGCGACTTGTCCAGGGTGTACCCCGCCTTTCACCCATAGTCAGCTGGGATAGGTTCCAGCTTGCCTGTGACCCTGTAGAACAGGATAAGCAGCTATAGAGGATGGATTCCCTTTTGTCTTTTCCTTTGGTGTTCTGTTCCCGAAACGTTCTGGGGACATTAAAACACACCCATCTTGCTTTTAGGTATTGTTTTCTTATCTACAAACCAATCTTCTGGAAACGTTCCTCTAACGTTTTTCATGGTATCAAGTTCGCTATAGGACTATTATTTTGAAGCTACAACCTTTTTTTTAAATTTTATTTAATTAATTTTTTTTAATCAGCATAGTATAATGTAGGAATGGTTGAGAGACTGTTTCCATAAAGTTAGGGGAACGTTCTCCAAACCATCTATGGTTACTGCAAGGTTATTTAAACATTACTGGAACGTGAGGTGAACGTTCTCAAGAAAACGCGTACGTTTTGAATGTATTTACATAAAAAACAAACAAACAAAAAGCCATCTATCCATCCATTATCTGTAGCCGCTTATCCTAGAGCTTATCCCAGCTGACTATGGGCAAGAGGCGGGGTACACCCTGGACAAGTCGCCAGGTCATCACAGGCAAACAAAAAGCCTTTCCTGGAAAACCAAACAGGAACTAAGAGATCAGTTCAAAGAACGTTTTGACAACCAAAAAGAAACATTTCCACAATGTTCTGGAACCCTAAATGCTTTATTCTATTTTTCAGAGGAAAATCAACTGATATATAGAGGATATTGCACGGTTGCATGAAGATATGAAATTTATCTTTGAGTGGTGAATATATTCACGAGTGAGTGAAGCGAATGAGTGAAAATATCTTTCAACATGAGAAGATAAACTTCCTATCTTCGCGCCACCGTGTAATGTTCTTTATATTATATGGACACATCCACAAAAAAATACACAAGTTAATCAAAAGAATTTGAATTTAAACACTGAGAGCGATGTCATCGGAGTGAAATATTTAAATAATATTGGCTGGCATTGAGTGGTATATCAGATATATTCCATTCAGCTAGCATGATATTGAACGAGTCAAAGACAAGTTCATTATCATGCTAGCTGAATGGAATAATAATAATAATAAACATGGTGGCACGGTGGTGTGCTGGTTAGCACTGTCGTCTCACAGCAAGAAGGTTCTGGGTTTGAGCCCAGCGGCCAACAGGGGCCTTTCTGTGTGGAGTTTGCATGTTCTCAACATGTCTGCGTGGGTTTCCTCCACAGTCCAAAGACATGCAGGTTAGGCTAATTGGTGGCTCTAAACTGACCGTAGGTGTGAATGGTTGTTTGTCTCTATGTATCAGCCCTATGATGACCTGGCGACTTGTCCAGGGTGTACCCCGCCTCTCGCCCATAGTCAGATGGGATAGGCTCCAGCTTGCATGTGACCTTGCACAGGATAAGTGGTTATGAATGGTGGATGGATTATACATACAGTATGTCATACACAGTCTCTTTTCCAGTTTTTCGATGTCCGCTGGTAAGTTTTTCTCTTGTAAATATGTGTGAAGAATGTCTAATGAAATTTTGGTAGCCTTTCGGGTGTTCAATGCGTCTTTTTCTTTCCCAATGAACAAAGAAATGCTTCTGCACATGCGCAGCAGAAAACTTTCTCATTGAATATTTGCATCAGCTCCAGTGGGTGACGTCATGTTGTCTTGACAAGCATGCAATATTGTAAACCATATTCAACACTCATTCTCCATTGGGTAGAGTGATGTAATACATGTAGGATAAGCAATATGCTAACAATATTGCATGCTATCAAACCAAATGAATGAAACCCGCTAGAAGGGAATAGAACACATTTTTATTCCATCAAAAAAGTGTCCTGCATGTATCTCATCTCATCTCATTATCTGTAGCCGCTTTATCCTGTTCTACAGGGTCGCAGGCAAGCTGGAGCCTATCCCAGCTGACTACGAGCGAAAGGCGGGGTACACCCTGGACAAGTCGCCAGGTCATCACAGGGCTGACACATAGACACAGACAACCATTCACACTCACATTCACACCTACGCTCAATTTAGAGTCACCAGTTAACCTAACCTGCATGTCTTTGGACTGTGGGGGAAACCGGAGCACCCGGAGGAAACCCACGCGGACACGGGGAGAGCATGCAAACTCCGCACAGAAAGGCCCTCGCCGGCCACAGGGCTCGAACCTGGACCTTCTTGCTGTGAGGCGACAGCACTAACCACTACACCACCGTGCCGCCCTGGTCCTGCATGTATAATAATGGGAAATATGTCACTCAGATCCGCAATGTGGGCGGCACGGTGGTGTAGTGGTTAGCGCTGTCGCCTCACAGCAAGAAGGTCCGGGTTTGAGCCCAGCGGCCTGCTAGGGCCTTTCTGTGCGGAGTTTGCATGTTCTCCCCGTGTCCGCGTGGGTTTCCTCCGGGTGCTCCGGTTTCCCCCACAGTCCAAAGACATGCAGGTTAGGTTAACTGGTGACTCTAAATTGACCGTAGGTGTGAATGTGAGTGTGAATGGTTGTCTGTGTCTATGTGTCAGCCCTGTGATGACCTGGCGACTTGTCCAGGGTGTACCCCGCCTTTCGCCCGTAGTCAGCTGGGATAGGCTCCAGCTTGCCTGCGACCCTGTAGAACAGGATAAAGCGGCTAGAGATAATGAGATGAGATCCGCAATGTATTTTGTATGAAAAATGCTAGTTTTTCAACACAAGAAGATGAATTTCATATTTTCAGGCCAATGTGTCATTTTCTTTTTATTATATAGACACATTCACAAACAAGAAGTACCCAAATTTATCAAAACAATTAATCGATTTCCTCATGAGTGGCATGTAGAGATTTATGACAGTTTTAAATCTCCATGTCCCGGATGTAGCACATATGAAAAATACGAGTGGCATATTTCCCCAGTAAAACAGTTGTGTCTATATAATATAAAGTTTTTTGTCCAAGAACTGAAAATAAGGAATACCGAAAACCTCAGGCACATCCAGTGTAGTTCAGCTTTTTTGACAGAAACGTTGAAGTTAATCATATTTTCATGATACCAGTGTTGAACTTCATATAACTCTACATATAATTTTAACAGACCTGTTCCTTAATTGTTGGCATACATGAAATAAATCTTAAATCCTAGTTTCATCCTAGGTACAGCATAAATATTTTAATTTCAATTATTTTAATTCAGCAATATGCTTAGATTAGCTAGCATTCTTACCCTAAAAATGTAATAAAACTGGCACTTAGTGAGCTAGCTAGCCAGGCTAACTAATGTAATAGTCTAAGACAGTCGAGAGATGTTGTTGTGGTGTTACGCGATTTCTGAAAGTTAGACATAACAGAAATATTTAACAGTTATTCCACAAAATTGAGTCGTGCATGAATTGATAGCCGACGAGTGTTTTGAGTGTTTGGGAGTGTTTTATCCTGTTCTGTTTCTTCATGATACTTTCTATTCTGTCATATTCCCTTCTTCTTTCTTTTAATTTATTCTGTTGTATTGCCCTGACTGTCTGTTCTTTTCTACAAACTGAAAAGAATATGTGCAGCATTTTGTCATACTCTTTTCCACATCTTCAAATTGCTTTCTATTCAATCATATTCCTTTCTGTTCTATTATAATATACTCTAATATATTGTCCAAATGTCTATCCTATTATTATAATTATTATTATTATTATTTTTTGGTCATGCTCTCTTCTGTTCTGTGAACATGCACTCTATGTTCTATCTTAATATATACAAATTTGTCATATTCTATTCTCTCCTCAGTTATCCAATTCTATTCTCTATTTCTATCCATAATGCATTACTGTCATTCTTAGTCCTGGGTATGACTTTAAACTGCAACCGGTGGTGAGTCTCAGGTCCAGGAGGACTTGAGTATTGGGGAACGTGGAGTTACCCCTTAATCACCATTGCTGCCAGGTCCGCTCTGACCTGGTGTGGTAGCACCTGCCTGGGTTTCAGCTATGGATTAAATCGTACATCACTAATAAGGCGCTGGCAGCAGGGCGCTTTTCGGTGTAATGTGGCAGATGAGCCCAATAGGGTCAATGGCACACCATCTGATGGTATGCGGAAGAGCCACTCAAATGGCCAACGGATGGCATCACTCGGCAAGTCAGTTGTCACACCGGGGCAATTTCCATACCAATCAGGTCTGTGGCACTTTTGTGCATCACTTGGCATCAGGTCTGGAGGTCCAGAGAGACAACACGATGGGGGCATGACATCATTTGTCTTACCTTACTGTGCAAGGCGCTTCATTAGGAAAGGAGAAGATGTCTGGTGTGCTCTGGTGCAGGCCTCGCAGCCCATCTGCATTTCTGCACATCCTAATGAAGCAGTCATTAGCGATGGACAGACGACGATAATAGCCGACGAGGCATGTAGTACCGACTGGGCTATAAGCCATGCACGAGGACTTTGAGTGGAATAACTGTTTAATTATATCCACATTCACAAATTCGATAAACTTTTATACAAAACATCCAACAAAATCATTTCCACTTAGAATGTAAACAAACCGGCGAAACGACAGCAACAATTTGTGAAAAATGCTATAATAATAATTCTTGAAAAATAAAAATATATATACGTTCTTACCATCAAATACTTTTATTCCATATTTTGTTGCTTTTTTTTTTTTTTGCATTTTTGGGGTTTTATTTTCGAGTCGAGTTTTTATTTTGTTCTCGGTTGGTTCAGCAACACGCTCCACCAATTTCTTTTTTTCTCTACTCACAGTGTATGAGCCGATAGCCTCGTAGTAGAGTAGCCAATCAGAGTGTGCAATTGCTCATATCCAGTGACTGTGGATAGAATAATAAATGATATCACATGAATCCAACAGAGATGGAAAAGTGGAACGTGTCTCTGTCTATTCCATGCAACACCCATCACACCCTGTAGGTGGCAAGATTGCCCAGCAAGAAGGACACAGAGACTTTAAAGTGCATATCACAGGTAAATTCAGGAGCAAGATCAATGTAATTCTCCTATTTTATATTAAACTTTGGTCAAATATCTGTCACATTTTGCATTTTGTGCAATTTTTTTACCTTGCGCAATACCAGAAAAATTCAGTTGAAATCAAGCCATTTGAGGTGAATTGGTCCGCCTCTGAAAAAACTTGGCATTTGGATTTCCCGGCAAACATTGATTTTCGTCACGTCGCGTGCGGGACGCCTCCCTCTGAATCCTACGTCAGCGCTGGTTTGTTTATGAGAAAACGACCTGGTGGTTTTCTGCAAATTTCTTCAACGTTATCGTGTAATTATTAAAATGGTTAACAGATGTATCGTAGGAGGGTGTAGCAACACCAATCTTGATGGGATTAGTACTCATCGTTTCCCAAAAGACCGGACAATGAGAGAGAAATGGGAGCGCTTCATGCGACGCACCCGGAAAAAGCCGAGGACCAAAGCAGAGCCGAGAAAAAGACCAAGAAAATCGGCAATTCACAAGTTGACTGTTGCCAGGGTAAGAAATAAGAGAGACTATACTCTAAATTAGGTGTCCCTGTGTTTGTGTGGTACACGGATAATGTTATTTATTGACGCACACAAAAGTAAACAACACGAAAGCGCTGGGCGATAATACACTTACTTCACATGTATCAAGGGATATGCGTGTCAGGGCTTGAGATCTTGGGACCTGTCAAACACATTAAATGTATATCCAACCCTGCTTAGCCGATTCCATGTGTGTAGCTTATGAAATCTTTCTCCTCCAGTAGCCAGTACTCTTCTAAATGAAGAAATATATAAATACATAATAGTAATTAGAAAAAAATATGATTTATGTAACAATAGATAGATGAGCATTAATGAATGAATCCACGGGTTTAGAAGCTCAGGCGACAATTCCATATTTCAGTGCAAAATCGCTAGCTGCTAAACTTGGTCTACACAGGCTGTGCACTGAATCCATGCAAGCTCGTGCAGCCTGCTGGCGGATCCGCACGTGACGTCACGAATCTGGCTCCAGACTCCCTTGGGATTTTTCCAGACGCGTTTTGTTATTTTATTTTTTTCTGCTGTAGACAGATGGCCTTGTGCAAAATTACCCTTCTGGATGAGTGTGTAAAGGGACATACTTTCAGATTAAAAAAAAACACTAAACTGGTCCAGAATATGCACTTTAATCCAGTAATCTACTGTGGAGTGATAAAGGACATGGGCTCTCAAACACTGACTTCTTTCGGCGTTTAAAAAAAATCCAGAGAAAATATACACTATCGTTCAAAAGTTTGGGGTCACTTTGAAATGTCCTTATTTTTGAAAGAAAAGCACTGTTCTTTTCAATGAAGATCACTTTAAACTAATCAGAAATCCACTCTATACATTGCTAATGTGGTAAATGACTATTCTAGCTGCAAATGTGTGGTTTTTGGTGCAATATCTCCATAGGTGTATAGAGGCCCATTTCCAGCAACTCTCACTCCAGTGTTCTAATGGTACAATGTGTTTGCTCATTGCCTCAGAAGGCTAATGGATGATTAGAAAACCCTTGTACAATCATGTTAGCACAGCTGAAAACAGTTTAGCTCTTTAGAGAAGCTATAAAACTGACCTTCCTTTGAGCAGATTGAGGCTACGTTTACATTACGTCGAATCAGCGGATCATCAGATTAACGTTCTTAAAACGATTCATGTTTACACTAAAACCGTTAGCCGTGCACACAGCAACACCAATACGCGGATACGCTTGGCTCCGCAGGCATCCTGCGCTCCAAATCACTCCGCCCTGAACAGTGAGTGCCCTCTGGAGGGTGCGCACTCCGGCCCTGCGCAGCTCACACAGCGCGCGAGTGAAGTGCACAAGCCACAATTCGGGACTGAGCCGCTGTGTGTGTGATCCCAGCGCATATCACTTACCACTTGCAAGTGGAAGGATGGCAAGCCTAAAGACAATCATAACTACACAATGGGCAGTATTTGCATCAGTATTTGCAGTATTTTCATACTTTTATACTCTTTAATGAAAGGTGATACAAGGCGGAAGTCCGCGCCGTTTTTCAGCAGTCGCGTCACATGACCAACGCCAGCGAATCAGGAAGGTGGATGTCACAGTGACGTTGTCCAATGAGACGCCAGCTAGAGCTCAGCACAGCGTATCCGCGTATTTTGAATGTTTACACAGCACCGGAGCTGACACGATCTGGATTGAATACGTGGACGCTGGCGGATTCCCGTTTCCAGGCGTTTCCAGGCGGTTTAATGTAAACGGACAGTGCATCCGCGAAGAAAACGAGACAGATACGGTCTAGTGTAAACGTAGCCTGAGTTTCTGGAGCATCACATTTGTGGGGTCGATTAAATGCACAAAATGGCCAGAAAAATGTCTTGACTAGATTTTCTATTCATTTTACAACTTACGATGGTAAATAAAAGTGTGACTTTTCATGGAAAACACAAAATTGTCTGGGTGACCCCAAACTTTTGAACGGTAGTGTATATTCCAGTTCTTCACATATTTCCAGTATTGTTTTATTCCCAGTTTACACTCACAAAACCTACTTCAAAGATTAATAGCACATATCCTAGTTTTAAACTCACTTTAAGCTGATATTATTCATACACGTTTTGTTAATACATTTATATACCGTACAGTATAGGATTAGACTAGACTTGAGAATAGAAAACTTTAGGCTAATAATCATAATATCATCCGTTCAGCTTCTGTAAATAAAAGCAACGAGAAACAGAAAGTAATGGTGATGCACTGAAGACTGGACAAGAAGTGGTCAGATGGAGCAGAGAGGAAAAAGTAAGGGAAAAGGTAAAGTCCTCCAGAAGGATCCTGCAGTAAAATAACCGACTTTTTTAAAGTAACTTCAAGTGCAGGTCAGTTTGATCTGCAATCATGTACCTAATGCTATGTAATAAACTGAAGCTCCTGGCACATACCTAGGTGATTTTATGCACTGAGCTGCTGCCTCATGATTAGATATTTGCATGAATGAACAGATGTACAGAGTTCCTAAGAAACTGGTTCGAGAGTGTACAATGCAAGGGTAGTGATCTCAGAATACATCTGCGTGGGTGGGGGTGAGACTCCCAGCCTGAATTTTTGTCCCAGTCCGGCTCTGTTCCTGCTACTGGTCATCAGGCAATAGTGTCTCCTCGAGCTTCTCCAAAGAATAATCAACATATTTATGGATTTCTGAGATGCGTTTGCGATTCCTTTTAACCTCATCATCATGTATCTGTTAACACAAAGATGTCTTTTAGACTGGAGCTCACACATTTGTTCAAAGCAAAGAAAAAAAAAAAGAGAGCAATTGTAGAGCAGCTCTCTTGATCTCATATGCACTGTAATATAATGTATTGTAACAAGTCCTTCACAGAAAACTGCCTAAGTGAAACGTTTAATAGGTCTCCTACCGACTTCATTACTGCACTCTTCCAGCCACTGAGCCGTGTCAAAAGCTCATCCTCTCTGTTGTCAATCTTCAGCAGGTGTGTGTCATGTGACGCGTTGACCGTGTTGATCATCGTGTCTTTGTCTACAAAGAGCTAGACGACAGAACTGAGCAGTGAGACCGCACGCCTTCTCGAAAGATGTGATATTGTTCTGTAGAATAATCCGTCTGTCTGGAACCTGATAACATTTATAACTGCATGTTTTCCTACTAACCAAGTGCATGACATCAGACAAATCCTCCCCCGGTTCATTCTTCGCCACTCTGTCCAGTGTTGCCACAGCAATGTCAAGCACTTTCTCGTGATGGTGAGTCTCCAGATCTCGACACTGAGCAAATGTGCAGCAGAGTTAAAGAAGGTGCATTTGTTCATGTTTGACATTAACGTGAGACCAGATTCTCGACTGGACTTTTTTTTTTTTAAAGGATATATGCCTTGCACGTATTCGGCAAACCCTCCAACCATGTCTGTGATGTTTCTCTCAAACTCTTTAATGATGTCCTGAGAAAAGAGAGTTACATACAGTTACACAGTGGATATAAAAAGTCTACACACCCCGTTAAAATAGTAGGTTTTTGTGATGTAAAAAAATGAGACCACGATAAATAATTTCAAAACTTTTCCCGCCTATAATGTGACCTATAACCTGTAAAATTCAATTGAAAAACAAACAAATCTGTTAGGGGGAAAAACATAAAAAAACGTACAATAAGCTGGTTGCATAAGTGTGCACACCCTTAAACTAATACTTTGTTGAAGCACCTTTTGATTTAATTACAGCATTCAGTCTTTTTGGGTTCACACCTACCATCGATTAAAATGACTCTGATTAACCCCAAATAAAGTTCAGACATTTACTCAGTTGCATCTTCCAGCAAAAGCCAGGGTTCACAGAGAGCTTACAAAGCATCAAAGGGATCTCATTGTTGAAAGGTATCAGTCAGGAGAAGGGTACAAAAACATTTCCACAGCATTAGATATGCCATGGAACACAGTGAAGACAGTCATCAAGACGTGGAGAAAATATGGGACAGCAGTGACATTACTGAGAACTGGACGTCCCTCCAAAATTGATGAAAAGACAAGACGATAACTGGTCAAGGAGGCTGCCAAGAGGCCTACAGCAACACTGAAGGAGCTGCAGGAATTTCTGACGAGTACTGGTTGTGTACTACATGTGACAACAAACTCCTGTATTCTCCATATGTCTGGACTATGAGGTAGGGTTGCAAGACGGAAGCCTTTTCTTACAAAGAAAAACATCCAGGCCCCGCTAAATTTTGCAAGAAAATACATCAACTCTCCCAAAAGCATGTGGGAAAATGTGTTATGGTCTGATGAAACCAAGCTTGAACTTTTTGGCCACAATTCCAAAAGGTATGTTTGGCAAAAACAACCCTGCGCATCACCAAAAGAACACCATACCCACAGTGAAGCATGGTGGTGGCAGCATCATGTTTCGGGTTGTTTTTCGTCAGCTGGAACAGGGGCTTTAGTCAAGGTGGCGGGAATTATGAACAGTTCTAAATGCCAGTCAATTTTGGCCCAAAACCTTCAGATGTCTGCAAGAAAGCTGATGATAAAGAGGAATTTCATCTTTCAGCACGACAATGACCCTAAAAAAGTTTTGGAACAGCCCAGCCAAAGCCCAGACCTAAATCCAAGTGAAAATCTGTGGGGTGACCTGAAGAGGGCTGTGCACAAGAGATGCCCTCGCAATCTGACAGATTTGGAGCACTTTTGCAAGGAAGAGTGGGCAAATATTGCCAAGTCTAGATGTGACAGGCTGATAGACTCCGACCCAAAAAGACTGAATGCTGTAATTACAACCCCGATTCCAAAAAAGCTGGGACAAAGTACAAATTGTAAATAAAAACGGAATGCAATGATGTGGAAGTTTCAAAATTCCATATTTTCAGAATAGAACATAGATTTGTGAATCTTGGGGAGTCCGTATATGAGAGGAACGGCTTCCCCAGGGTACAATCTGTAGTACAGAGTTCGGTTGATGGCTTGGTCCTTTTCTAGTTGTTGCAGGCAGCTAACAACTTTCTTTTTGTAACAACTTGTGGGGTCCTGCCTCAAGGTTTCATAGGTGGTAGTGTCGCTGAGGAGACTGGTCATCCTGGAGTGGTAGTCCACTGTGTTTAGCAACACTGTGCATATCCCTTTGACAGCAGGAAGGATGGTGATGTTCCAGTCTCTTTGAAGCAATGTAAGAGCCCTCCTTTCTTGGATGGTGAGGTTATAGGGGGGTGCTTTCGCACTGGACAGAGCAGCTGATATCTTCAGTCTAAGTTGTTCTGCCTCTGTGTTGGTCAGATTGTTGTTTCTGATGGCTGAGACTGTGGCTTGTTCCTCTCATATATGGACTCCCCAAGATTCACAAGGAAGGAGCTCCACTCAGACCTATCATCAGCAGTATAAACTCTGTTACTTACAACATTGCCAAACACCTAGCCACCATCCTGGCTCCTCTCGTTGGGAATATGCCACATCACGTCAAAAACTCCCAAGATTTTGCTACTAAAGTTGCAGACCTCAAACTAGACTCAGATGAAACCATGGTTTCCTACGATGTCATTTCTCTGTTCACCTGCATTCCCACCACAGAAGCAGTTGAATCTGTTAGAAAACGACTCCTTCGAGACAGCACCTTATTGGATAGAACGAACCTCACCACAGACCAGATTTGCACCCTGCTTGACCTCTGCCTGACTACCACTTATTTCCAGTTTAATGAAAGTTTCTACAGACAGAAGCATGGATGTGCCATGGGCTCACCGGTATCCCCTATTGTGGCCAATCTTTACATGGAGGAAGTGGAACATAAAGCTTAGACCACTTTTTCAGGAGTTGTTCCCAGCCACTGGTTCAGATATGTGGATGACACCTGGGTTAAAATCAAAACCCATGAGGTGGAAGCCTTCTCTAAGCACATCAACGCAGTGGATATTAACATCAACTTCACTTGGGAGGACATCAGTGGGAATAATCTAGCCTTCTTGGATTGTGATGTACACATTAGACAAGACAGAAGCCTGAGCATCGAGGTCTACCGGAAACCCCCACACACAGACCAGTACCTACTCTTTGACTCTCACCACCCACTGGAACACAAATTGGGGGTCATTAGGACCTTGCAACACAGGGCTCAGAACATCCCTACAACGATAGAGGGAAAAGAGAAGGAGCAGAATCACATCAAGAAAGCACTTCAGAACTGCAGTTATCCCAACTGGTCTTTCCTCAAGAGCAGAAAAAGGAACAGAATGGACAAGGAGGATAACAGGAACAAATGCAAGAACATTGTCATTCCCTACCTTTCTGGTCTAGCTGAGAAACTCAGGAGGATCTTCTACAAACACAACATTCCGGTACATTTCAGACCCAGTAACACCCTGAAGCAGAAACTGGTCCACCCTAAGGACAGAATACCCAGACACAAACAGGACAACGTAGTGTATGCCATTCAGTGCAGTGAGGAATGCACGGACTCGTATATTGGGGAAACAAAACAACCGCTTCACAGGCGCATGGCTCAACACAGGAGAGCCAGTTCCTCAGGCCAGGACTCTGCTGTCTACCTTCATCTTAACAACAAAGGACACTCATTTCAGGATTGCAACTTACGCATTTTAGCCAGAGAGGATCGTTGGTATGAGCGAGGAGTTAAAGAAGCCATTTTTGTCAACCTGGAACGGCCATCACTGAACAGAGGTGGGGGTCTAAGACATCATTTATCAGCCACCTACAATGCAGTCCTTGGCACACTTCCCAGACAACTGAATGCACACCAAAACCCAGCTGTTTTCAGTGACTACGTTTACATGCACATCCAAATCGAGCTGCTGTCGGTAATCGAGCTGAAGGTCCCAGCAGGGTGCCAGAGAAATCCAATCCTACATGCACACAATGAAATCGGGCTATTGTGTGAGGTGCATTGTGCACCCGAGCCACAGGTGGCGCTACACGCCCCATCGTGTTGGCACACTTCCGGTTGTCGTCATGAAGAAGAGCTATTCAAGAGTGTAAACAAAGTTATCAGTTCCGTGTTCTCCATTGCGTGTTTTTCTCCCGTCCATGAATTTTAATATATTCAACTCCTTAAGCTGAATGAGCATGAACTCTCTCCTCATTGCTCCAGAAGTGCACGTTTCTGCTTGCCTGTGGCAGTGGGGGCGTGGTCAAGCGCCAGTCTGTGACAGGAGGGCGGAGCCAGGGAAGGTGAGTGGCAGAACGACGGTACACCTGACGGTAATTAACCTGTGTTTGTGTGTCTTCCCAGTAACCGCGCCCTATTTAAGGAGGCAGAGGGACAGCAGAGGGGAGAGCTCATCCCGGGACTAGAACACAGCGCGCACGTGCGTGTGTGTGTGTGCGCGCGCGCACTTCTCTCAAGAATAAAAGTAGGCTGTTAACCTGAAAAGTCTGACAATAAAAAGCCTATTAGTACCAGAAGCTTTGTCCTGCCGTCCTCTGTGCTCCACCCACACTTCTGAGAGCTCTACATCGCCATTTTCTCTTCTTCGTTTGTTCCTCCTGACCTCTTCTGCTGCTCGCTACTACTGTTGTCATGCCGACCGAGGCTGTTGTGTTTCCCGCTTGTGGTCTCGTCACTCGTCACTTCCGGAAGTAGCTCGACAACTAGCTCGATAGGGTATACATGCACAAAGTAGCTCGGCAGAAATCGCATAAACTAGGTCGTGTAGCTCGATTCCGAGAAATCAAGTTCGGTTCAATTTCAGCCGAATTAAGGTGTATACATGGCATTTTGAACTTCGATTTCAGTCGAGCAACGGCAGAAATTCGATTCTCTCTATGTGCATGTAAACGTAGTGACTGACTCACAGGAGGACAGAGAGAATCAGCATTCCATTGATCACCCTAATGGGCAATCCACTGATCACCCTAACGACTCTCGAGGCCGTTCACAACCAGCCCCCAGTGACCCACACCAACAGGATGACTCAATGACACCTTAGATGAGCTTTTCATCCATGAGAGGATAAATACCTGATGCTCCCTACCAGTCAGACAGAACTGAAGAAGCCTTTCGGATGAGAGGTGAAACGTCTTCAAGAATCTTCAAGCAAGTCCAGTTGCTCTCTTTTACCACCCACAGTTTACTATGACCTGGATGACTGAGAATCTTCACAGACATAAGATTTCTTCTCCAGACTCTTCTTCCACACACACACTCGCCACAGTATTTTTCACTCATACTTAACTATTCATTTCCCTGTGTAATTTACTTAGTTACTTTTAAAATCAACATCGACAATTACACACGATGGAGCTAACTAACAGCTTGCTGCTAATCCCTTGCAAAACCTTTGCCCTGTTGCTTTTTTGGTGTGTCTGGCTAAGTTTTGGCTAAGCCGAAGTCCCAGCTCTAATAGTAACGATTTGCCACTGCTTGTACATATGCGTGAAGAACATCTAATGAAGTTTTGGTAGCCTTTCTGGTGTTCAACATGTCTTTCTCTTTCCCGGTAAACAAAGAAATACTTCAGCGCATTCGCAGCAGAAAACTTTCTCATTGGATATTCGTGTCAGCTCCAACGTGTGATGTCATGTTGTCTTGACAACCATGCAACATCGTAAACCATATTCAACGCTCATTCTCCATTGGGTAGAGTGACGTAATATACATAGGATAAGCGATATGCTAACAATATTGCATGCTATCAAACCAAATGAATGAAACCTGCTAGAAGGGAATAGAACACATTTTTATTCCATCGGAAAAGTGTCCTGGATGTATAATTATTCACTATATTTAATAATGACATTATGTCATATTTTGCACATTAAAGTCTGCAGCCAAAGTATAAAAGCAGAAAGTTACAAGGTGGTTGCAGACGTGGTTTTTCTGATGATCTGTGAATATGGAGCAGTGCAGCTCAAACCAGTACACTTCTCATCCAGCAGAGGTTATGGATGATATGAGTATTGACTCATGATCTGGTCACTACTTAATCATGTAAGCCAAACTGTTTTGCTTTTCATCGCTCCAGTGTTGGATTCTCTCTGGTAAAACAGATCATAAACCCAAGCCAACATTATTACGGTAGGTAAATACACTATATGGCCAAAAGTATGAATTACTTTTCGCCATGCAGTACAGAATTAGTCCTCCCCTTGCTGTTATAATGACCTTCACTCTTCTGCAAAGGTGTTTTTCTAGATATTGAAGCATAGCTGTGGGGATTTGTGCTCATTCAGCCACAACAGCATTAGTAAGGTCAGACAGTGACACGGTCTGGGGTGTAGTCAGCATTTCGGCTCATCCGAAAGGTGTTCACTTGGGTTGAGGTCACAGCTTTGTGCAGCCACTTGATTTCTTCCACACCAACCATGTCATTATGGACATCGCTTTGCGTACGGGGCATTGTCATGCTGGAACAGGTTTAGGAATCTTAATTCCAGTTAAGGGGTATCTTAATGCGATGGCATACAAAGACATTCTAAACAATTGTGTGCTTCCACTTTTGTGGCAAGCGATTCGAAAAGACCCACATAAGGGTATGATGGGCAGGTGTCCACATACTTTTGGCCATGTAGTGTATTTTTTTTTTTTATCAGAGGTAACTTGTGCATCATACCTCTAACTGAGCCACTAGTTGCAGCTCCAGGGTCAGGAGAGTGTCACGAAGCTGCATGATCTCATTTCCGACTCTGACCTTCAACAAACTGTGGTCTTCGGCCTGCTGAATCTCAACCATCACCTACAACAGAACCGAATAGTATTTGTGTTATTTATGCAAGTTGCATTAAAAGCAATGACAGACTGTTATTGTCTGCTGGCTACAATTTGTTAAGAAACCCACCTGTCTCCTGGACCTCTCAAAGTCCGCTACTATTTGAGCTCCTCTTTGCTGATTGTCAGCCCTGGCCTTTTGGAAACAGGTGAAGAAGCATTCTACCTCATTCTGCCTTTGAGTATGCTGTGTTAAACCTGCTTCAAAAATCTGCATACACAATGCCGCCAACTGTTTCTGGTATGTTTCGATGTATTTAAGGTCGATGCATTGTAAAATACTGTTTTTAAAGGAGACATTTGTAATATTTACAGCCCTTTGTGTGCTTCATCTGTGCTTCTATGGATCCGTACTTCCAGGTGAAATGGAATCTTAGTTTCAAATAGATGACTTGCAACCATGTGATCAAAAGGTGCCATGTCATGAGCGTCCACCACGATGGTGGATATACAAAGCAACTAGGGTGGCAGCTGCTGAAAGCGTCTGTAAACAATGCTGAATTTTCTTAGTATTACCACGATTTGAACGGTCGAGCGAAGATTCAATACAAAGAGAAAATAGATATGTGGTTTTAGCCCATATTATTTAAAAAAGTCAGACTTTTCTGAAGATAAGACGCTTCTACTGACCATCGAGTACCCAGGTATCATGTTCTATCTGGTTTGGCTACTGAAGAATCAAGTCCGACCTCAGACGAAACATAGCCCATTTTCTGAGTGGGTGCCCAGTCTGGATTGTTTCTATCATATAATTTTGCTGGCGCTCCTCGGAGCGAAATGGTAATACACGTGTTAAAATTATAACAACGACCGAGTGAACCACGACAGGAGAATGCTCATTTTATAGCAAAATTCTAGCAACACGAAATAAAATTCTTCCATGATATTATTGAGAAAGCTCTTGAATCTCACCTGAGATAAAATGATTACTGCAAACACGAGCTGTTTTGGTTTTAGCCTCGGTTAGATCAGCCCTGACGATGTTGTTCAGCCGTGCTCGTCTCCTCTCCGTACTGAGCCTCAGAGTTTCCTCACCCTCTTTCTGAATCACAGACGAAATTCTAAAAAATCGGAACGTGCCACTGTCACGAGTACTGTTGTGACCACAACCATATACAGCACAAAGATACGGCAGAGCTAAAAGAACGCTTAAAGCAGTGGAAAAACAAAGAGAGTTGCATACGCATGACTATGTTTTGTATGGAATGTCGCTTGACCCTGCATTTGTATATCCACCAACATGGCCGACATCTGGGTTTCTATTTTGCTTTGACGTCACTTGCAAGTTAAGGATTGATCCCCTTTCACACTGACCCAACTAATTTGAATGCCTATGAATTGCCTTTTAAGGAAAAGGGGCAGGGCTGAGCAGGGCCCTGTTCCTGCTTAGGGTGGGGTTATGCTGCTTTTGACTAACTCTGAAATGAAAAGTTGGAACTTGGAATTACATCATTTATGACCTCTGTACATTCGAGTTACAATAAGGGGAAAACATGGATGCTTCCATGTTTGTCTTTTGTAAGCAAGCTAACTGTGCAAAGTGATGTATATTAATGAATTGTAGCAAACTGCACAGTCAATATTATAGATTTAACAACCTTATATGTATACAATCTAAAGCAAATACTTGTATATACTGTACAGTATAACTGTTGTGAGCAGCCATGTTGATTTCACAGAGCTGAACTCTGGACTGAAGACCCCTCCTTGACATTCTGACTTGAATTTCCAAGTTGACGGGGTTTTTCTCTTTGGGTTTTTCCTAGTCAGACACTGGTCCAGAAGAAGTAAGCTATATTTACGTCATTATTCTGAGTATGATGACAGTATAATGAGGAAGTGAAATACAAAGTAAGGATATGATTCCAGGAATGGAGCAACTCCAGGAAGGTGTGTCAACTTGGATGCCTCAACATCATCCACAAACATGCTGTCAAATAGATGAGACCCATTCAAATATTCCACAAATGCATCCTACAACACACAAATTAGAAGGAAATGGTATCGTTAGTAATCTGACATTCAGTAAACAGCATTAATGCCAGTATATTAACCACAGACACTCTGTTGATGACAAGAAAATTTTAGCCTCTTTAGCCTAATCTGTGCAGTCACATGGGCTACAGCCATATGGGGACAAGGAAGGGACCCTTTGTCCACTTAATACCACTTTGTTGAACTGTTCTGGACAGTTTTTGAACACATACTGGAGGGTAAGTACAACCCCAAATCAGAAAAAGTTGGGATGGTATGGATAATGCAAATTCATGATCTGGGACAAAATAAGTATCCAGGAAAGACCTAGTCTTTGAGGAGTAAAAATGGGCCAAGGATCTCCAGTTAGTCAACACATGCATAAGAAAATTATTGAAATTATTGAAAAACAATGTTCCTCAAAGAAAGATACTAAGGGATTTGATCATTCACCCTCTATGATGAATAATATCATTAAACGATTCAAGGAATCTGGAGGCATTTAGGTGCATTAAGAGCAAGGGCGCAAGCCTAAGCTGAACACCTGTGATCTCTGATCCCTCGGACAGCACTGCATCAAGAACCATCAATCATAGCTGATATAACCACATGGGCTCAGAATTGTTTTGGCAAACCACTGTCAAGCTCTACAATACAGAGTTATGTCCAGAAATACCAGTTAAAACCTTGTGCACACATTACAAAGGCATGGCTATGGAGGAAGAGGGTGCCTGTCCCCAATAGAGAACATGTGGCAAATTTTGAAAAGAAAAACATGACAATAATGACCTCATACTGTTGTACACCATAATAGCATTTTGCAGGAGGAATAAGGACAAAATGACACCTGAAATGCTTCATCACTTGGTATCTTCAGTCCCTAAACATCTTTTAAGTGCTGTGAGAAGGAATGGCAACATGGTAAATGCTTTACCATCCCAACTTTTTTTTTTTTTGGAAATGTGTTGCAAGAATCAAAATTGAAATAATTATTTTGAGAAAACAATAAAATTCATAAGGTAAAACATCAAATAATGTGCTGCTGTGTTGTTTTGAATGCAATACAGGTCAAAGATTATTTACAAATTATTGTTTTCGGTTTTAATTTCAACAGAGCATTTCGACTTTTTCTGATTTGAGGTTGTAAATCGAAGTGCAGCTGTTTGCTGTGGCACAAGGGAGATGGAGCACAGTCGAGTAGGTACTACAGTTCCGTACATTTGCAGCCAAAAGTGGAAGGAACAAACCTGCTCTGAAACCAGCTTTTCACCAAGGTCGTCAAGGTGTTTAAAGTATTGGCATGTCATGACAACAAATTTTCCCATGATTCCCTTGTTGATTTATTCATTCATCTTGATAACCTGGTCAGAATCTGACAGACCTACTGGGAAGTTGTCAGCTCTCCGCCCCCTGTTGACCATCTTAAAAGGTCCAAATAAAGCACTCAGGATCTGTTTCTGTCCTCTCAGCCATGATCAACTCTGGAGCCACAGGCAACTTCATGGACCTTAAGATCAAAGCCACTATGCACCTAGCCCCTCCTTCTCCAAGTCAGTGCCATTCATTAGGAGTCCATCACTTTTCTGGTCACAGTCCCCACAAACCACTCAATAATCCTTGGATTCCCCTGTATGCATCTTCATGATCCCAAGATTTCCCTAGCTTCATGATTGGACAAAGAGATCACCAAATGGTCTGAGCACTGCCTCCACAGTTGTCTGCACCTGCCACATCTAACCATTGCATCTATGTCAGTGGAAAGTCCCAACATGCCAATCATGACCCCATTTATGGAAGTGTCATGACCACAGTGAGGTGTTCAGTAAAGTCAAGACCAGTGCTCTGCCACCTCACAGACTGTGCCACTGACGTCCTATACCGCATCCACACACAACCACATTTATCCACTGTCCCCCACTGAGCAACGAGCCATGGAGGACTACAACCAAGAAGCCCTTCAACAGGGGTATATTCATTCAAAATCCGAAAGGGGAGGGCTTCGCCTTTGTGTTGACTACTGAGGTTTGAACCATATTATGGTTAAGTACCCCTATCCGCTACTATTGGTCCCATCAGCCCTGGAAAAACTCAGGTCTGCCAAGATGTTTACTAAACTAGACCTTCACAGTGCCTACAATCTCATGCACATCAAACAAGGTGAAGAGTGCAAGACTGCCTTTAGCACCACTTCTGGCCACTACATAATGCCATATTCTGGACTCCAATTGCCAGAACGCACCATCGCCTACAAACAAGACTCTAACACACACACACTTTGTGAACTATATGCTCTGTGTCATTATTGCCAGTGATTACCAAGCCTTTTGATCTTGTGTGTATTCCTGGTTTTGACTTTGCCTTGATTCTTTGATTCGCATAGTTTGTCCTCTGCTACCCTGTTTGCTGATCACTTGACTCTGTGCCTGTTTCTTGACTATGATTCTTGATCATGTTTTGGATTTGTCTGCCCTGTGTTTATCCATCCATCCATTATCTGTAGCCACTTATCCTGTTCTACAGGGTCGCAGGCAAGCTGGAGCCTATCCCAGCTGACTATGGGCGAGAGGCAGGGTACACCCTGGACAAGTCGCCAAGTTACCGCAGGGCTGACCCAGAGACAACCAACCATTCACACTCACATTCACACCTATGGTCAATTTAGAGTCACCAGTTAACCTAACCTGCATGTCTTTGGACTGTGGGGGAAACCGGAGCACCCGGAGGAAACCCATGCAGACACGGGAAGAACATGCAAACTCCACACAGAAAGGCCCTCATGGGCTGCTGGGCTCAAACCCAGGACCTTCTTGCTGTGAAGTGATAGTGCTAACCACTACACCACTGTGCCGCTGCCCTGTGTTTATTAAACTCTTTAAATTGCAGTTGCATCCACCTCCAGCATCTGTCTGACAGGCATTTGTAATGGGGGTAAATATATTGAGATGTTTGATATTTTTAGACTGTGACACCCTGGGGGTGGCATGGTGGTGTAGTTGTTAGCACTGTCGCCTCACAGCAAGAAGGTTCCGGGTTCGAACCTCACAGCCGATGGGGGCCTTTCTGCGTGGAGTTTTCATGTTCTTCCTATGTCTGTGTGGGTTTCCTCCAGGTGCTCTGGTTTCCCCCACAGTCCAAAGACATGTGGTTAGGTTAACTGGCTACTTTAAATTGTCCATAGGTGTGAATGTGTGTGAATGGTTGAGAGGAGAAAACCTATATAATAATCCAGAAGAAGGCAACAGGAAATCACTACTATAATTCTTCCCGAGAAACTTTGATGGATGGAGCTATCAGAGCAGCCACCTCACTGCAGTGATATGCCACACACAGAGAGAGAGAGAGATTGATACCCTGATGAGGAAAATAAGGACTGTGGAGGCAAGTGTGAGAGAGAGACTGTTACATTTATTTTAAGCTTTTAGTCTGGGCGGTTCATCTTGACCACTGTCTTAATTGAAATAACACACACACAAATCAGCAGGACGCAGCTGGGGGAAATTGTCATTGCTGTATACCACAGACTCTCTCCCTGCTCAGCATGCTTTGCCTCACTGCAAAATACACAGTGTATAAATAGAACAATGTTAATCACGCATAGTTGTACACTCATTCAGGAAGTTACTCACTCGTTTTCAAAGGCCTCCATTCGCAAGCGCTGCTAGATCATCCCCCTGTCACCTTTTAATATTAATATAAACAAATGAAATATTCTACACAGTCGTTGCAAAATTTTTACATTTATTTTAAGGATTGTCACCTTATGCAGCTGAAGATCTTGTTCCATTTTTTCCTGAGTCTCCGTTGCTTTCTGCTCCTGCAGTTCATTGTGTTGTATCTTCTCAATTGCACTCTGATACTGGTACTGTGCTTTTTCTCTCTTTGGATAGAGCGGAGATCAAAGCTTTAAAAACATTTCCGACAACACTCGATGTAATCCCTATTATTCTTTCTATGTAGTATACTGTTGTACAACCCCGATTCCAAAAAAGTTGGGACAAAGTACAAATTGTAAATAAAAACGGAATGCAATAATTTACAAATCTCAAAAACTGATATTGTATTCACAATAGAACATAGACAACATATCAAATGTCGAAAGTGAGACATTTTGAAATTTCATGACAAATATTGGCTCATTTGAAATTTCATGACAGCAACACATCTCAAAAAAAGTTGGGACGGGGCAATAATGCCGCTTTTCCACTACAAACGCGGCTGAGTTGGGCTGAGCCGTGCCGGGCTGAGTCGAGCTGAGCGGGGCTGTTGGAGTTGCATTTCGACTACAACCGCGCTGAACCGTGCTGGCTGGAAGTGGGTGGACACATTGGGTGGAGTTAGCGAAAGTGGGTGGACGTCACGTGATGTCGTTAGGCGGTGCAAACAGTGACATCAGTGATCTTTTAAGCGGTAGTCTCACGACCCGAATAGTAAACAATAAACATGGAGGACATGGAGTCGTTAGTGTTGCTGGTCTTGGTGCTGTGGCTTGTTGTCACCGACAACGCGGACAGATACTGGCAAGAGCGTATAGATGAGGCGAGGCGCATAAGGCTTCAGAAATTCTCGTAATTATTCTCCTTCCGGGTTTGCGGTGTTTACAGATCCCAGCGCGCTCGCGGGGCGTGTGTGGGCATGTGAGGACACTCCTCCTCACCAATCAGTGCACAGGGGAGTGTCTGCTCACGCCCCCAGACTCACTCGGCTCGTTTTGGCTCGCTTCAGCCCCACTCCAAAACGGTGCGAGTTTTAGGGGCTAAGCAGGGCTGAAACGAGCTGAGTCATGCTGGTTTTTGGTAGTCGAAACGCGAGCCGTGTCGGGCTGAAGTGAGCTGAAGCGAGCTGAAGTGAGCTGAAAAAGGGTAGTGGAAAAGGGCCATAAGAGGCTGGAAAAGTTAAAGGTACAAAAAAGGAACAGCTGAGGACCAAATTGCAACTCATTAGGTCAATTGGTCATTAACATGACTGGGTATAAAAAGAGCATCTTGGAGTGGCAGCGGCTCTCAGAAGTAAAGATGGGAAGAGGATCACCAATCCCCCTAATTCTGCGCCGACAAATAGTGGAGCAATATCAGAAAGGAGTTCGACAGTGTAAAATTGCAAAGAGTTTGAACATATCATCATCTACAGTGCATAATATCATCAAAAGATTCAGAGAATCTGGAAGAATCTCTGTGTGTAAGGGTCAAGGCCGGAAAACCATACTGGGTACCCGTGATCTTCGGGCCCTTAGACGGCACTGCATCACATACAGGCATGCTTCTGTATTGGAAATCACAAAATGGGCTCAGGAATATTTCCAGAGAACATTATCCGTGAACACTATTCACCGTGCCATCCGCCGTTGCCAGCTAAAACTCTATAGTTCAAAGAAGAAGCCGTATCTAAACACGATCCAGAAGCGCAGACGTCTTCTCTGGGCCAAGGCTCATTTAAAATGGACTGTGGCAAAGTGGAAAACTGTTCTGTGGGCAGACGAATCAAAATTTGAAGTTCTTTATGGAAATCAGGGGCGCCGTGTCATTCGGACTAAAGAGGAGAAGGACGACCCAAGTTGTTATCAGCGCTCAGTTCAGAAGCCTGCATCTCTGATGGTATGGGGTTGCATTAGTGCGTGTGGCACGGGCAGCTTACACATCTGGAAAGACACCATCAATGCTGAAAGGTATATCCAGGTTCTAGAGCAACATATGCTCCCATCCAGACGATGTCTCTTTCAGGGAAGACCTTGCATTTTCCAACATGACAATGCCAAACCACATACTGCATCAATTCCAGCATCATGGCTGCGTAGAAGAAGGGTCCGGGTACTGAACTGGCCAGCCTGCAGTCCAGATCTTTCACCCATAGAAAACATTTGGCGCATCATAAAACGGAAGATACAACAAAAAAAGACCTAAGACAGTTGAGCAACTAGAATCCTACATTAGACAAGAATGGGTTAACATTCCTATCCCTAAACTTGAGCAACTTGTCTCCTCAGTCCCCAGACGTTTACAGACTGTTGTAAAGAGAAAAGGGGATGTCTCACAGTGGTAAACATGGCCTTGTCCCAACTTTTTTGAGATGTGTTGTTGTCATGAAATTTAAATCACCTAATTTTTCTCTTTAAATGATACATTTTCTCAGTTTAAACACTTGATATGTCATCTATGTTCTATTCTGAATAAAATATGGAATTTTGAAACTTCCACATCATTGCATTCCGTTTTTATTTACAATTTGTACTTTGTCCCAACTTTTTTGGAATCGGGGTTGTATCTAAGTGCTGTATATTATTAAACCGCAATATTATTGAATTATTAATTCTGATAGGTTGGAAAGTGTTGATTCAATTTCTATAACAGCAGCTCTGTCAGTACTGCCAGCTGCAAGCCAAATCACAGATTCATATTAATGCATTTTAGAACATATTATAAAATATATTAAGCATACTATCAAAATCCTTCCTATGTCAGGACCTGGTCTTCCCAGGCAGTCTCCCATCCCAGTGCTAACCAGGCCCTTAAAACACACTGGGCGGCACCGGTCTCTGCTTCTACAAACCTCAGCCTCTCACCTATACAGCTAGGGTTACAGTGGGGGGCTAGTCCTCTGGTAACCGCAAGAGTTTGACTTCCCTACTCATATCTGTATTGCAGCGTGCCTTGCCACACGGCAGTAGGTATAATTTTTATGATGGGTTTTGGAATGACCCGACTGCAAGTAGATCTCCCGGTCAAGAGGCGGACACGCTAACAACTAGGCCAGCTTGCGGTAAAGCATACTATAAAACACATTAATGTTCTAATACGATTTATGGGCTGTTTCCCAATCATGGTTGACTTTTTGAATAACACCAACCTAGTCCATATATGTGTACACTGAAGTTTCTTAAACCTTATTTTACAGGGACACACCAGCCCTACCTACAGCTGTAATGTCTCTTATAAGTTCTTATAAATATGCATGCAAGAGTCAAATCCAGGCTCAATTTTGATCTTGTGGTCATTTCATTTAATTCTACGTGAATTATTACACTTAGATTTTACTGGTTAAATTCAGAATTGCATTTTAGCACTAAGTTTTACTTTGGGACATATATAGTGCTGAGCGTAAATGAGTGCACCCCCTTTGAAAAGTAACATTTTAAACAATATCTCAATGAACACAAACAATTTCCAAAATGTTGACAAGACAAAGTTTAATATAACATCTGTTTAACTTATAACGTGAAAGTAAGGTTAATAATATAACTTAGATTACACATTTTTCAGTTTTACTCCAAATTAGGGAGGTGCAAAAATGAGTACACCCCACAACAAAAACTACTACATCTAGTACTTTGTATGGCCTCCATGATTTTTAATGACAGCACCAAGTCTTCTAGGCATGGAATGAACAAGTTGGCGACATTTTGCAACATCAATCTTTTTCCATTCTTCAACAATGACCTCTTTTAGTGACTGGATGCTGGATGGAGAGTGATGCTCAACTTGTCTCTTCAGAATTCCCCAAAGAAAATAATTTCTTCCCACCACAAAGGTGAAGGCTACAAGAAGATCAGCAAAGCTTTACTTATCAGTCAGAATACTGTAGCAAAAGTGGTACAAAAATTTAAGAAAGGTGGAACTGCAACCATCTCACAGAGACGTCCAGGTCGTCCATGGAAGTTAACACCTCGACAGGAGCGTCTTCTGATGAGAAGGGTTGAAGAAAATCGGCATGCAAGTTCACTGCAGTTATCTAAAGAAGTAGAAAGCCAAACTGGGGTGACTATTTCCCGTGACACAATATGGCGTACACTGCAGAGGAATGGCATGCATGGATGCTGTCCACGAAAGAAGCCTCTCCTAAAGCCCAGGCACAAAAAAGCCCACCTAGAGTTTGCCAGGGCCCATGCTTACAAAGATGAAGACTACTGGGACTCTATACACTGGAGTGATGAGACCAAGATAAATGTTTTTGGAACTGATGGCTTCAAAACTGTATGGCATCACAAAGGTGAGGAATACAAAGAAAAATGCATGGTGCCTACAGTGAAACATGGTGGTGGCAGTGTCCTCATGTGGGGCTGCATGAGTGCTGCTGGTGTCGGGGAGCTGCATTTCATTGATGGCATCATGAATTCACAGATGTATTGCTCTATACTGAAAGAGAAGATGCTACCATCACTCCGTGCCCTTGGTCGTTGTGCACTTTTCCCACATGACAATGATCCTAAACACACATCTAAGGCCACTGTTGGATTTCTGAAGAAGAACAGGGTGAAAGTGATTCAGTGGCCAAGTATGTCTCCTGATCTGAAACCAATCGAACACCTATGGGGAATTCTGAAGGGACAAGTTGAGCATCACTCTCCATCCAGCATCCAGTCACTAAAAGAGGTCATTGTTGAAGAATGGAAAAAGATTGATGTTGCAAAATATCACCAACTTGTTCATTCCATGCCTAGAAGACTTGGTGCTGTCATTAAAAATCATGGAGGCCATACAAAGTACTAGATGTAGTAGTTTTTGTTGTGGGGTGTACTCACTTTTGCACCACCCTAATTTGAGTAAAACTGAAAAAATGTGTAATCCAAGTTATATTATTAACCTTACTTTCACGTTATAAGTTAAACGGATAAATTAAACTTTGTCTTGTCAACATTTTGGAAATTGTGTTCATTGAGATATTGTTTAAAATGTTACTTTTCAAAGGGGGTGTACTCATTTACGCTCAGCACTGTACATGTTTTTCTTGAATAAAGTGACAACCAAGGAATCCTCAAGAGTAGATATTTTCTGGAGTTTAGGTCCTCATAGATAGTTTTGTGCACTTTGGTTTCTTATAGCTTTGTGCACTTGTTATATAATTTTTAAACTCACAGTTTGTTCATCTAGTAGCCTGTAGTCGAGGTAAACCAGGTCTGACAGGTACGCAGCCACAAAATGTTTGTAGTTTTCATCTTTGCAGACTGGATTTCCAGCAAGGTCAAGCGTACGCAGGTTTTTAAACTTTCTTAGGTATATTACCTAAAATGAGATGAGATGGGATGAGAGTGAACATTGTTTTTATGTGGATGCAACATATTTATTATTCACTTCTCATTTTTTAATTGTATAGCACTTTTAACAACAAACATTGTCACAAATGAGTTTTATATAAATCCAGATGTAGATTTATATCCCTAATGAACACGCCAACTGTTCTTAGAAAGGTACAAATCTATAGTATCCAGGTGAAACTATCCACATATGCAGCTGTGATTCCAGTTTCATATAGACCCCTTGCGCATGACATCATGCATCATGTGATAATTTCGCCTGGTGGTCAAACAGGCACTGTCTTTCATGTAAGCAACGCTTAATCTGTCTTCAATATGATTCATTTTTGTGCTGTTTTTGGTTATTCAAATCATTCAAATAGAGAAAGAGATAAAAGGTATTTCCGTCTTCGTTCTATCAAGAAAAATATTAACAGAGAAGCAAATGCTTCAAGAACAACAAAGAAATGAGTGGTTAAAGAGAATACGGCGAGAAAAGCTAAGCCTGAAAATGAGATCAGAGGAGCTAAGCCTGAAAAAACACACAGACTGAACTTTACAACAACTGCATGCATGTGAAAAGGAAATAAATCGACGAGGCAGGAAAAGCTATTTTGGATAAAACTGTTATTGTCCATTA
Source organism: Neoarius graeffei (assembly GCF_027579695.1). Lineage (NCBI taxonomy): Eukaryota > Metazoa > Chordata > Actinopteri > Siluriformes > Ariidae > Neoarius > Neoarius graeffei. The sequence goes on from NC_083588.1 coordinate 41,069,909, forward strand.
CATTCTTATCAACCTGTGTGACTTATTTGTGCCATTTGAATAGAGAATAAATGAAGAGGGAACTGAACATTAACCATTTACTGAAATTATTATTACAAGGGTGATTATAGTTACTATATGATTATAGCTACAACTGGAATGTGCTGATTCTGTTAACGTCTAATTATTGTACCAATTATTGTAAACTATTAGATAAAATTAAAATAAAATCTTACAACATTGTTTGAAAGTCTATCCGTTATTTGTAGCCGCTTATCCTGTCCTACAGGGTCGCAGGCAAGCTGGAGCCTATCCCAACTGACTATGGGCGAGAGGTGGGGTACACCCTGGACAAGTCGCCAGGTTATCGCAGGGCTGACACATAGAGACAAACAACCATTCATACTCACCTACTGTCAATTTTGAGCCACCAATTAGCCTAACCTGTATGCCTTTGGGGGAAATCAGAGCACCCGGAGGAAACCCACGCGGACACGGGGAGAGCATGCAAACTCCACATAGAAAGGCCCTTGCCGGCCACTGGGCTCGAACCCGGACCTTCTTGCTGTGAGGCGGCAGTGCTAACCACTACACCACAGTGCCGCCCTTGTTTGAAAATCTAGACCAAGATATTTTATTTTACAAATAATAACACTTCAGATGTTGTTTTAACAATAATAAGTATCAATGTATAAATGATAGAGTGCAAATCGCTGTGTAAGGGCCTCTGCATGCTCTTGCGACAAGGCTTTCGCAGATAGCTTTTTGCAGACAGTTGTAATTTATCGTTGAGCGGGGAGTAATAGGCGTGCGCTAGGGCTGAACGATTTTAAGAAAAAATTGAATTGCGATTTTTCTGGCAGATATTGCGATTTCGATTTCAACCACGATTTTTTTTCTTTAAATCAAGTTTCAGTGCAAATTAATTAATACAATGAATTCCATAAAGCTAATGCAAGAATGAAAACTGAGGTCAACAGATTTCAAATGTAGGCCTGTTTATTAACATTGAGTGCCTGAGGAACAAGTTATAATAACTTAAAATAAAAATAAAGAGAGCCATCTTTCTTAAGTAAACTTTTGCTTCTTTTACTTTTTCCATCTACAACATACCAGACATAAAAAAAGGTTCATCAATGGCTCAGCAGCATCAAAATATTGCACTTTTGTAAAAGAATGTACATAAGCATTATAAATTATAACTAGAGCCAACAATTCCGCTGTGGGAAATAAGAGTGATGCAGTGGCTGTAGCAGTTGCTATTGCAGGGCCCCTCCCTCCTGTGTGTGTGAGAGAGAGCGAGCAGCCCCTCCCCCACCTGCGCGCTCAGACACAGAGACAGAGAAAGCGCAGTTTCTCCTCACAGTGCTCCCTCCAAACAACGGGGATTTACACGAAAACAGAAGGAGATATTCACAAAATTCTTTCACACTGAGTGCCACAAGGCTTTCCTGAACGTAATTTTTTTTGTCTGTAGTGTAAAAAATGAGGACAACTTATTGATGAAACAAAACATGGGTCAGTTTAGGAGCACTGAGAAAAACCGCGGCTTTGACAATCCTAAAATCGTGTTGTCTGAGATGGCGATTTTCGGTCGAAAACGATAGATCGTTCAGCCCTAGCGTGCGCAATGTTATTCACCGCCACAACGCAAGGGGGCGCGAAGTCGTGAAATCGCTAGGAGTAGTTGGTGGGTGTGGTTAGTGGAGTGTTTATCCTCCGGTTACTTATAATGACTAGAACTGGAGTCATATAGATGTACGTACTTCCTCACTTCCTCAATCAACCGCTCTTCGTGCTGCTCCATCTTCGCTCGTGTTTTTAAAAATGGCGGTCGTGAAAACAAAACAAACCGGGAAAGTAGGGAAGCGGAAGTGCGTGTACAGCGGATGTAGAGTGGACCAATCAGAGCCCTCTTGTCTGCGACGCTGTCTGCGAGGCTTCTGCGGTGGTCACAATTTTTGGGAGGTGTGTGCAGAGCGTCTGCGAAGGGGGGGGGCTACGCAGACGCCATCTGCGAGGACTGCGTTGTCAGCATAAATTAGCCTTAACTAGATGTCTTTGGGGTTGTTGAGACATGGAAGGGTGGGAATACCATCCAGCCCACAGTTCAGGTCGGAGTCCTTTGAGGGTAAATGCTTTGGCTTTCGCAACATTCTGTTCCCAAAAGCTGATGTTGGGAAAAAGTCTTTATACAAAGAGGGTTTTCTTGCTTTTGTAGTTTTTTTAAACTGCTCTTCCATGTCGGGACTCTTCGAGGAAAAAGGTGTATTCCAAGATGTAGCTAATGCTAGGCCACAAATCTACACCGTCACTCCCATTGTTTCGAGAAATTTTGTACAGATCATAACCAGTAATAAACTCTAATTTTCATGTATATCTCTCCTGCACTTCTTTCTGACTAGGATTATCCAAGTAATCCAGTAGTAGAGCTTTATTAGCTGTAGGTTTTTTTTGGACAACAGCAACAGACGTCGGACATCTTCGCTTGGCTTCAGTATGTGAACAGCATGTAAACAAAGCTCATTTGTCCCCCAGGTATAGGGTAGCGACGGTTGCTAAAGTAAATGTGATGTCAGTGCAAGGGGTCTATATATACACCATTTCTCAATATAGTAAGCAGTAATTGAAAGCTACTAAAATGTATTTCTTGTGTTATAATCTACACAATCAAATGTTTTATTATTATTTTAACTATTCAAAGCTTTTAGACTTACATTGTCAAGCTGCGAGATTAAATTGTTACCAACGGAGAGGATCTGCAGGTTTTGAAGTGTGTCCATGTTCTCTATTACAGAAATGCGATTGTTGAACAAACTCAGGTCCTGAAGTTTCAGGAGTGTATTCAACCCTTCAATCACCTCAATATTATTGAAGGACAAGTCTAAGACAACAGTATTGGGGAAAAAAATAATACTGTTTGTATGATTAGAAATCAAAACTCTTCAACTTATAAGGATATTTCTCAAAAAATATAAAATAAAAATAAAATAAAATACAATCCTAAAAATAAATAAATAAATAAAAAAGCTGAACTCACCAAGCCATACCAGGTTAGTGAGCGTTTCTAATCCCTGAATCTTCTCAATTATATTATTGTCGAGTTGAAGCTTGGTTAGAGATATAAACTGCCATAAATAGTTTATCTTTAAGATGTCTGAAGAAACATAGACAGTCATTATAAAGGCCAAAAATTATATATGAAATAGAACATACAGCAGAACTGACTATGTGAAAATGGGCATCGATGTGTTAAAATCTTACTTCTGTAGTCCAGGCGCAGTTGAGTCACTTTGTCGTACTTTAAGCCCTCTTCTTTGGCTATACGCCCAGCCTGCTCTTGAGGGCCCTGCTCCTCAACTGCCTTTTGCAGCATTTCCTCATCAATTACACTGGATTCTTTTATATCATATAGCCCATTCATTTTGATGATGCTGCCAAAGTGTGACGTGTATTAATAACCTGGCTAATACACAATATACACACATATAATTATTGTTACCATATTTCTTCATAGTTCTCATAAAACACCTTAAAAATCTGTCTTTTGAGTTAAAATACAAGCTCGTCTTGTTCTGGCCCGCAGACTATCTGAGTTGTTTCAAAAAGTTGATGAGTATTAAAGGTTGTGTGTTTGGTGGCAGCCTGGGAAAACTCTTCACATGTTCAAATTTGGACATTTTCTGCTCATGAAAACTTCTGGTTCTTTCTAAACTGATGTTCCTCTTTTTCTGAAACGTTTCTTATCTCCATTCCAATTCTACTAAAAGATTTCAATGTCTAGATCAGGGGTATTCAATTAAAAGTCACTGAGGTCCAGTTATTAAATTTTGTCCAAGTAGAAGGTCCGAACCGAAGTCCAGCTTGTGTTTTATAGCCTTCCCCTATGTCCACATTTTCATATGGTTTCAACAATATTTATTGTTCATTTCCAATGCAGGAAATGAACTGAGTGCACAACTATCTCTTTTACCATAAATAAAAGTAGTCCCAGGAAAATAAATTCAAGGCCTTTATTTCAGATTAAAGAAAACAGAAACCTCAGAATAAAATAAATAAAAAAGTGCAAACAGAGTGGAACAACTCCTTTTTCTCTTAAATTAAAGAGGTCCCAACCTGAAGAATTGAAGGCCTACACTTCAAGTAAAAAAGTCAACTCAGAAAACATTAACTAAAAAGTGCAAACAGAGCATTGACTTAACATTTTCTCTTCTTTGTTCTTAAAATAAGGAGGTCCCAGCCTAAAAAAATGAGGGCCTACTTTTCAAGAAAAAAAAGTCCACATCTTCAGAAAACAAGTGGCTTTTTGGGGGGGAAATGCAAACAGAACATTTTTCTTTGAACTTTTCTCTTTTAATTCTTCTTTTACTCTTCTTAATGAGAAAAACAGGCATGTGGCTGACCTGCCAGTAATTTAAATCTTGGTTGGAGTCCCATTCTCATGCAGATATGTAGATGTTCATTGTTGAGCCTAGAACGGTACTTGGTTTTGACAATGTTCATAGTGGAAAAAGCTGACTCACAGCTGTAAGTTGATCCAAACATAGTCAAGGTGTGCAGTGCTACTTTGATTAGACCAGGGAACACACTCCAATGTGTTTATGTTGCCCCCAAATCCACGCTACTTTTAAGGAACATTCGTTTGCACGTTGCTGGACTATAAATGTATGTGTGATGAGTCGGGTAGACCTGTCATACTGTGCTTGCAGTTTGGTTATTTTGCGTGCCCTCAGCTCGGACTTCAGGGGATAACTTTGCTCAAAAGAGCTGTGCTTTGTTTCGTAGTGGCGCTTCACGTTGCCGCTTTTAATTAATGCCATGTTTTCAGAGCATATGAGGCACACTGGTTTTGAACTGCTCGCCGGAAGAATGAACATATATTTCTCCGTCCATTCATCTTTAAAACAACGATTTTCCTTGTCTACTTTCCGCCGCCTTTTGGAGCAAGGCATGTTGTCTCGGTCGGTTGTCTCTTAACTTAACTCTCTTCCTCTCTGCTTGTTGCTCTGCTGTGGCGTGCTGGGTAAACTAACGATTTTATTGGCTCAACTGAGTGAAGCTATTGTCGTATTAACTGGAGTAGCAGCGCCCGCTGTCAATAGCCACGACCGTCCAAAATAATGCTTCATGAAAATTACTTAATCTCGTGAATTTACCATTGGTCACGGGTCCGGACAGAACCATCACTGGGTCCGGATCCAGACCGAAGTCCGCCATTTGGTGCCTGGTCTAGATTTATAACCTAATACTTTTGGCCTATATTCAATTGAATACAATACAAAGACAAAATATTTAATATTTAAACTAAATAACTTTTTTTCGGGGCCCAGCCAGGCTCAGCCCGAAGTGGTGACGTGGGCCCGACCTCCTGTGGGTTCACCACCCACAGAGGTAGCCATAGGGGGCCGGTGCAGTGTGGATTGGGCGGCAGTCAAAGGCAGGGGCCTCGACGACCTGATCCCCAAACACAGCAGCTAGCTGTTGGGACATGGAATGTCACTTAGCTGGGGGGGAAAGAGCCTGAGCTTGTGCGAGAGGTTGAGAGGTACCGGCTAGAGATAGTCGGGCTCACCTCCACGCACAGCTTGGGCTCCGGAACCCAGCTGCTTGAGAGGGGCTGGACTCTCCACTTCTCTGGAGTCGCCCACGGTGAGCGGTGGTGGGCTGGTGTGGGCTTGCTTATAGCTCCCCAGCTCAGCCACCATGTTGGAGTTTACCCCAGTGAATGAGAGGGTCGCCTCTCTGCGCCTTCGGGTCGGGGAGAGGGCTCTTGCTGTCGTTTGTGCCTACGGGCCGAATAGCAGTATAGAGTATCCGGCCTTCTTGGAGTCCCTGGGAGAGGTACTGAGAGGTGCTCAGACTGGGGACTCCATTGTTCTACTGGGGGACTTCAACGCTCACGTGGGCGACGACAGCGACACCTGTGATTGGGAGGAACGGCCTCCCCGATCTGAACCTGAGTGGTGCTTTGTTATTGGACTTCTGTGCTAGTCACGGTTTGTCCATAACGAACACCATGTTTGAGCATAGGGGTGTCCATAAGTGCACGTGGCACCAGGACACCTTAGGTCGGAGGTCGATGATTGACTTTGTTGTCGTTTCATCTGATCTCCGGCCCTATGTCTTGAACACTCGGGTGAAGAGAGGGGCTGAGCTGTCAACTGATCACCACCTGGTGGTGAGTTGGATCCGCTGGCGGAGGAGGAAGCTGGACAGACCTGGCAGGCCCAAACATATGGTGAGGGTCTGCTGGGAACATCTGGCCAAGCACTCTGTCAGGGAGGTCTTTAACTCCCACTTCTGGGAGAGCTTCTCTCAGCTTCCGAGGGAGGCGGGGGACATTGAGTCTGAGTGGACCATGTTCTCTGCCTCCATTGTCGACGCGGCTGTTCGGAGCTGTGGCCGCAAGGTCTCCGGTGCCTGTCGTGGCGGCAATCCCCGAACCCGGTGGTGGACACTGGAAGTAAGGTATGCCGTCAAGCTGAAGAAGGAGTCCTATCAGGCCATGTTGGCCTCCGGGACTCCTGAGGCAGCTGATGGGTATCGGCAGGCCAGGCATGCCACAGCTCAGGCAGTTGCGGAGGCAAAAACTCGGAATTGGGAGGAGTTCGGTGAGGCCACGGAGGAGGATTATCGGTTGGCCTCGAAGCAATTCTGGCAAACCATCCGGGGCCTCAGGAGGGGGAAGCAGTACTCTGCCAACACTGTTTACAGTGCGGGTGGGGAGCTGTTGACCTCGACTGGGGACATTGTCGGGCGGTGGAAGGAATACTTCGAGGATCTTCTCAATCCCACCGTCACGTCTTCCACTGAGGAAGCGGAGGCTGATGACTCAGAGGTGGACTCGTCCATTACACAAGCCGAAGTCACTGAGGTGGTTTGCAAGCTCCTCAGTGGCAAGGTTGTAACGAACTCCATACGAGTTGTCAACAAATCTTATAACTTAGTGCATGAAACGTGCTTACAAAATATTTTCAATGTGAATATTTTATTGTGTGATGGTGCAGAGTGAGAGAGTGTGAGAGAATAGCCTTTAGGGCAGAGTCTTTAGTCCAACCACTGCGTAAGCAGCATAACAAAAACCACGCACCGCCCGTGCGCTTTCCAAAAACAAAACAATCCCGCCAGCAAAAATAGGAAAAAAAAAAGAGCGATCTCACCTCTTGCTACATAGTCCCCCCCCCCCCAGACTGGATATGTTGAGAGAAGGACCAAAGTAGGGCTTAAGATTCACCACATTCACATTGTCAGTGGACTTGTCAGGGAACTGAACCTTGTAATTTAGGGCTCCCAATTTCTTCTTTACAATGCATGGTCCCGTCCACTTTGGTGCCAGTTTGGCTGAGAATCCCTTTAAAGCATCAGATAGTGGATGGGCTTTGACCCACACCATGTCCCCTTCAGAAAGTTCCATGTTTCTCCTTTTTAAGTTGTAATATTTAGCTTGTTTGTCCTGTGCTCTTTTTACATTGGCAGCCACTTGTTTCGACAGTTCCAGTTGTCTTTCCAGGAGAGAGTGTTGTGAGGAGGTTAGAGGTGGAGCCTTTGACAAAAGTTGGTCAAGAGGACCTTTGAGACCACGTCCCAGATGCAGCATGGCTGCTGCAAAACCAGTGGACTCTTGCCATGAGGAGTTGATGGCGAACCGGAACTCATGCACCCACTGGTCCCAGTTGTTATGTTTTTCCCCCACATAGGAGGCTATCATGGTCTTGAGTGTTCGGTTGACCCGCTCAGTCTGGTTCGTTTGTGGATGATAGCTTGTGGTGAACTTATTTATCACTCCCCATGATTTGCAGGCAGCTTTCAAGAGGTGACTGGTAAACTGGCTCCCCCTGTCGGACAGAAGATACTTTGGCGTACCCCACCTGGTGAATATCTCTTCTGTGAGAATCCTCACTAGCTTTGGGGTCCGGCTATCATGCACAGGGAACAGCTCTGTCCATTTGGAGTAATAATCCACAAGGACCACCAAGTAGCAGTTACCCTTTCGGCTACGAGGAAATGGGCCCATGATGTCAATACCCATCATTTCACCAACCTCAAACACTTGGGTCGATTGCAGCAGACCACTGGGTTTAGAATTGGAAGGCTTATGCTGCTGGCAGACAGCGCACTCTCTGATGTGGGCCCAGGTGTCTTTGCAGATATCGGGCCACCAAGCAACCTCTAGGATGTGCAGGAGGGTCTTCAGGCGCCCAAAGTGTCCGCCTAAAGGATTATCATGGTAATACTGTAAGAAAGTGGACTGCAGCTCCTTTGGAACAACTAGCTGGAATTTGTGCCAATCCCGTGCAATTGGCATTCGCCTGTAAAGCAGCCCCTGCTGGTCAACAAAGGTGATGCGGCTAGGAGAAACAGAGTCAGAGGAAGACATCTGCCCACGGACCCCTGCGATGTAAGTGTCTCTTCCTTGAGCAGCAGAAATTTCATCCAGGGAGTTGGGCAGATCAACAACCACTTTTGTGGAGGCAGCACATACAGCAAGGCTTGGTGTCGTCATGGTGGTATTATCAGCGGACATTGGACTCCGTGACAAGGCATCAGGAATGACATTTAATGTACCCTTTCTGTAATGCACAGTAAAGATGAAGGGCTGGAGTCTCAGGGCCCAGCGTATGAGGCGTGAAGAAGTCTTGGGGGTGTTAAAGACCCATGACAGGGTTGCATGGTCTGTCACCACTTCAAACTGGACTCCTTCAAGGAAGTGTTGCCATTTCTCCATGGCCCACACAACAGCCAAACACTCTTTTTCAGATGTAGTTTCTCTCGGCATCATTCAGTAGGCGGGAAGCAAAGGCAATGACGTGTTAGCCATCATCATCGTCCTGTGTCAACACTGCATCTAGCCCAATATCTCTAGCCCAATATCACTAGCATCCGTGGCAACCTTGAAGGACTTCGACAGGTCTGGATGAGCAAGCACCGGGGGAGATTGTAGTGCCTCTTTCAGTCTTTCCCAGCTCCTCTCACAGTCCTTCGTCCACTTCCACTCAACATCCTTCTTCTTGAGATTGTGAAGAGGGGCGGCCAGATCTGCAAAGTTTTTAATGAATTTATGATACCAGCCGGCAAGACCCAGAAACCTCTGGAGCTCTTTGATGTTTTGAGGCCTAGGATAGTCACTTATGGCCTTGAGCTTCTCAGAGTCAGCTGCAATACCCTGGCTGGACACTTGATGGCCTAAGAACGTCAAGGAGGTCTTGAAGAAATGACATTTCTTCAGGCTGAGGGTCAGTGAGGCTAGATGGAGCTTCTCAAACACCTTCCTCAGATCGGCCAAGTGGGCAGCTTCAGACTTTGAAAAGACAATAATATCGTCTATGTAAACAAAACAACATACCCCCTTCAATTCAGCCAGGCCAGTCTCCATAAGCCTCTGAAATGTGGCTCCCGAGTTCTTGAGACCGAAAGGCATAGAAAGGAAATGGAAGAGACCATAAGGCATGATGAATGCTGTTTTTTTCAACACTGGCCTTGTCCATTGTGACTTGCCAGTATCCTGAGTGTAGATCCAGAGAGCTAAATACAGATGCACCAGAAAAGGACTCAAGGATGTCATGGATCTTCGGCATTGGATAGGCATCAAACCGAGTCTTTTTGTTCAGGCGCCTGTAGTCGACACAAAATCGCCATTTCCCCTCAGGCTTGGGCACTAGGACAACTGGAGAGGCCCATGGGGAGGAGGAAGGCTCAATAATCCCATCAGCTTCCATCTCCTTCAGTTGCTGCTGGATAATCTCCCTCTTTAGTGGAGACACTCGATAAGCTGGACAGCGCAAAGGGACGTCATTGGTCAGCTGGATGGTGTGTTCTACAACGGTCGTCCTCCCAAGTCTTCCAGAGCAGACGGACGGCCACTCATTCATCAGCTGTAGCAGCTCAGGCCTAGGCTGCTGGGGTAAATCAGACAGGATGCTAAGATGAACAGATGTGTTAGGTGCTGGCTTTCTATGAGGCAGCGCATAATAGATGTGAACTCTTGCTGGTTTCACTGTACCCCATTCATTTCCCCACTCATTCTGGTCAGTGTGCAGATAGTATGTTATTTTCCCTCCATTTTTTACTCCATAGGTTCCCCGCTTAAAATCCAGGTGCATGCCACTCTTTTGTAAGAAGTCTAGGCCTAAGATAAGAGGGAAAGCCAGATCTTCATCAGATAAGACATACACGGAGTGTGTCCAGTACGTGTTATGGAGGTCAAAGGTACAGTTAACTATCCCTAATGCTTTTTTGGCTGTCCCATTGGCCAGGGCAAACTCCTGATCACCACAAGGTGACAGGTTTTCCTGTGGCTTCTTAATCTGCTGCCACAGTTTGTCGCGCATCAGAGAGAAAGTACTCCCTGTGTCCAGCAGGGCGGCTCCTTGGAAGCCTCTGATAGAGAGATTGATGGCCAGGAGAGACGGTGGATGTTTGGGAGGAGTGTGGGAGTGTGTTTCAGATTTCACAACAATTACTTCAGCTTTTTTTGTCTCTGGTTGCTGTTTAGCTGCTTTCTCATTATTAACTCATGCCCAATAATTTTTCATTGACGCTAGATCATTCTCGATCATGCTGCCTACTTTCACTAATTCAGCCACTGTGCTTACTGTTCCACATAGGCCTGAAGCGATTTTCGGATTGGCATTACTGAGAATGCGGCGGACCAACGTAGCCTTATCAATGTCGGGCTTCCATTTCAGACAGAGAGCTCTATAATCGTAAGCAAAGTCCCTAATGGGCTCATTTAGACTTTGGATACGAGTATGTAACCGTTCTTCAATTTCCTGAACAAAATCAGTGGACAAAAATGCTGATAGGAATGCAGTTCTAAAATTCCTCCCATATATGGATGTTCTTCCGCTCTGCTATCCACCAGCTTTTGGCTGAACCTTTCAGCACAGAAGACAGTGTGGCTAATATTTCATTGTCTGGCGTGGGTCTTAAATCCAGAAATTCCTTACATAGCTCTATGTAAGTCATGGGGTCTTTTATTTCACTGTCGCCACCAAATTGGGAAAATGCAAAAAATGCAAGCTTAGATGTTCTTACACCAGTAAAGCTAGAGGGGCTCTGAGTGTCATATTGAAACCTCACAGGTGATTGTCCTTCTGTCTGATTCACAGGAGACAGTTTGGGCGTGCTGGTGAGTTTTAAGTGCCTCAGCTGAGCTTCCCACTGATGGTCACGTCTGTGTAAGCAGCGCACAACTGCATCCTCCAGTTTCGCGACAATATTAACAGCAAAAGTTTTCACTGTCTCAATTTTATTGTCAACCATTTGTCTCATTAAACCTTCTCTGTTAATTATACTGGTGTTTGATTCAGACACTTGTGTTTCCAGATCAGTCAAACGAATTTTCATTTCATCAAGTGCTCTTCTGAGTTCGTGTATTTCCACTTGGTGGACAGACGCATGAGACACGGTAACATTCGTTTCATCTTCACCGTCATCGTTAATTTCTTCCTCATTATAATCATCACCCTCCCCACCTTCAATATTAGAGCTTGTAGTTCTGCTCTCGTCCTCACCAAGATACAGGCTACCAAGGGATTCAGTGAGGTGATCTACCCGTTCTCTAAAGGTAATGTGAGGGTGCACTAGATGCGCCATTTCAGAATCAATGGATATTGGCGGCCTGTCTAACCCTCTCTGTTCAGATGGCTCACGTAAGCTGCTCTGCCATATGTGATGAAGGACAGAAAAGGAAGACTAAAGAGGACTATTAGCAGGCGATAGGTGAAAATTAAAGTTAGAAAGAAAGCGCGTCCATTTCTCACTGGAGCCTCCACTGTAACGAACTCGATATGAGTTGTCAACAAATCTTATAACTTAGTGCATGAAACGCGCTTACAAAATATTTTCAATGTGAATATTTTATTGTGTGATGGTGCAGAGCGAGAGAGAGTGAGAGAATAGCCTTTAGGGCAGAGTCTTTAGTCCAACCACTGCGTAAGCAGCATAACAAAAACCACGCACCGCCCGTGCACTTTCCAAAAACAAAACAATCCCGCCAGCAAAAATAGGGAAAAAAAAAAGGAGCAATCTCACCTCTTCAGATGTGGGTTTAAGTCCGACTGTACATTCCTCAAAAAGGGCGAAGAAGAACGAAGTAATCCATAAGCGTGTAGCAGTCAATTTATTTCGGATCACTGAAGAATTCTGAAGGATGTCAGAATGTTCGCGCGCCGGCTTCCATCTACCCCCATTCATTCCTCTTTCCGCCTCCCCATTCAAAAACCGAGCACATGATTTAAAGGGACTATAGCCATAGGACAGGGAGCGAGAAGGTGTGTGCGTGTGACAGTGACAGGGTGAGTGACAGAAGAACCCTATAGACTTCCTAGGCTCATGCTCGCCCTGAATTTCTCTTAAAGTGAAGGCTTTCTATGTATTAATTTACATAGACGTTTTAATACGAAATATAAATAAGTGTCTTAGACATAGATACTATTTTACGCTACTGATTAATAAAACTTTATGTGGCTGATGCTACAGGGTGGATGAGATCCGCCCTGAATATCTCAAGTCTCTGGATGTTGTGGGGCTGTCTTGGCTGACACGCCTCTGCAACATTGCGTGGCGGTTGGGGATAGTGCCTCTGGAGTGGCAGACCGGGGTGGTGGTCCCTCTTTTTAAGAAAGCGGACGGAGAGAGGACTCCCTAAAGTGAATGACGCATGAAATGGAATGACAAATGACAGGTAGTAAATTTGAACAATAAATGGTCCCTTGTCATTCAGATTCTTACAAATGGAATAACGATTGAAATCTTTAGTTTTAGACCTCCCTAGGATAAGATAAGTGGGTGCTTGGTGGGATATCAGCTTTTACAAATGGAATGACAGGGTTTCTATATGTATTGACTTACTTTGAGCTAATGTTGTCAGTGATATCACCTTTTACAAATGGAATGATAAGGTTTCTAGGTGGAATGACATACTTTGAGGCAATGTTATCAGTGATATCAAATTAACAAATGGAATGACATTGTTTCTAGGGTTAGGGTTAGGTTATAGGTGATATCACTGATAACATTGCCTCAAAGTATGTCATTCCACCTAAAAACACTGTCATTCCATTTGTAAAAGGGGATATCACTGATAACATTAGCTTAAAGTATGTCATTCCACCTGGAAACGCTGTCATTCCATTTGTAAAAGGTGATATCACTGATAACATAACCAAAAAGTATGTCATTCCACTTAGAAACAATGTCATTCCATTTCATGAGCTGAAAGCATGTCATTCCACCTACATTTCAATCGTTATTCCATTTATAAGAATCTGAATGACAAGGGACCATTTATTGTTCAAATCACTAGCTGTCATTCGTCATTCCATTTCATGCGTCATTCACTTTAGGGAGTCCCACCGGAGAGTGTGCTTCAATTATAGGGGAATCACACTTCTCAGCCTCCCCGGGAAGGTTTACTCCAGGGTACTGGAGAGGAGAATTCGGCCAATAGTCGAACCTCGGATCCAGGAGGAACAATGCGGTTTTCGTCCTGGTCGTGGAACACTGGACCAGCTCTATACCCTTCATAGGGTGCTCAAGGGTTCATGGGAGTTTGCCCAACCAATCCACGTGTTTTGTGGATCTGGAGAAGGCATTTGACTGTGTCCCTCGTGGTATTCTGTGGGGGGTGCTTCGGGAGTATGGGGTTCGGGGCTCTTTGCTAAGGGCTGTCCAGTCCCTGTATGAACGGAGCAGGAGTCTGGTTCGCACTGCTGGCAGTAAGTCAGACCTGTTCCCAGTGCATGTTGGACTCCGGCAGGGCTGCCCTTTGTCACCGGTTCTGTTCATAATTTTTATGGACAAAATTTCTAGGTGCAGCCAGGGGCTGGAGCGAATCCTGTTTAGGAACCACAGAATTTCATCTCTGCTTTTTGCGGATGATGTTGTCCTGTTGGCTTCTTCAAACCAGGACCTTCAGCATGCACTGGGGCGGTTTGCAGTTGAGTGTGAAGCGGCTGGGGTGAGAATCAGCACCTCCAAGTCCGAGGCCATGGTTCTCGACCAGAAAAGGGTGGCTTGCCCTCTCCAGGTTGGTGGAGAAGTCCTGCCTCAAGTGGAGGAGTTTAAGTATCTCGAGATCTTGTTCACGAGTGAGGGAAGGATGGAGCGTGAGATCGACAGGCAGATCGGTGCAGCCTCCACAGTGATGCAGTCGCTTTACTGGTCCCTCGTATTGAAGAAGGAGCTGAGCCAAAAGGCGAAGCTCTCGATTTACCAGTCCAATCTACGTTCCGACTCTCACCTATGGTCATAAGCTTTGGGTAATGACCGAAAGAACAAGATCGCGGATACAAGCGGCAGAAATGAGTTTCCTTCGCAGGGTGGCTGGGCGCTCCCTTAGAGATAGGGTGAGAAGCACAGTCACTCGGGAGGAGCTCGGAATAGAGCCGCTGCTCCTCCACATCGAGAGGAATCAGCTGAGGTGGCTCGGGCATCTTTTTCGGATGCCTCCTGGACGCCTCCCTGGGGAGGTGTTCCAGGCATGTCCCCCCAGGTGGAGGCCCCAGGGAAGACCCAGGACACGCTGGAGGGACTATGTCTGTCGGCTGGCCTGAGAACGCCTCGGTGTTCTTCCCGAGGAGTTGGCCAAGGTGTCTGGGGAGAGGGAAGTTTGGGCTTCCATGCTCAGACTGCTGCCTCCGCGACCTGGCACCGGATAAGCAGATGAAGACGAGATGAGACTTTTTTTTGTAAATATACACTCATTCTGACTTTGATGCCTGCAACACGTTCCAAAAAAGTTGAGACTTTTGAGGGGCAACAAAAGACTGGGAACACTGTGAAATGCTAAAAAAAACAGGTTAAACAGGTTACTTGGTAACAGGTGATAGTATCATGATTGGGTATAAAAGGGGCATCCTTGGTCATTCACAAGCAAGGATGGGGTGAGGTTCACCACTTTGTGAAATAATGTGTGAGCAAATAATCCAACGGTTTAAGAATAACATTTCTCAACATATAATTGCAAGGAAGTTAGGGATTCCTTGCAATCCATTGGTGTTCTCCATTGCAGAGTATGCTGCTTCGGTCTGGGCGCATAGTTACCACACCCCAGTCATCGATACCGTGATCAATGATGCCTTGAGAATTATCTCTGGATGCATGGCTCCCACTCCCTCTGCTATGCTGCCTGTTGTTGCAGGCATCCCGCCTGCCAGCATCCAAAGGAACCACCTGGTTCTCAAACTCACAGAGAAATCCTGTATCCCGGTCAGCCTGGTGCCAAACATCAGTGAAGTTAATACTCAACCACGCCTTAATCGCAAGCACTTTGCTGTATGTGCTGCAGAGCTTGAGAACAGCACCCCCCTCACCCCCAACTGGGTCATGGATCAGTGGTGCAAGGAATGGGAGGGTGCCAATTCTACCTTGCACAATTACACTCCTGAGCCCTCCACTAAGCCTGCTGGGCACTCCCTCGCATGCCCCGCCTGGGTCAGGCTGAACTGTCTTCGCATCAGTTGGGGGAAAACTCGGGCCTTCCTCCACACCATTGGCCTGGCAGCTTCTAAGAACTGCTGCTGTGGTGTCCCCCAAACTATGAGCCACCTACTCGAACCCTGTCCTGTCTTCGGTGCACCCAATGGAATCCTGGGGCTAAAGACTCTTGATGGCCCCACTTTCAACTGGCTCTCTCGCCCTGACCTCTCACTGTGACTCCTGGTCAGTTCATGTGAATGACAATGATCAACAATCCATAATATCATCAAAAGTTTCAGAAAATCCAGAGAAATTTCTAGACTTAAGGGGCAATGCTGAAAACAAACACTGAATACCCATGACCTTCAGTCCCTCAGACGGCACCATGTTAAAAACCAACATGACTGTATAAGGGATATTACTACATGGGCTCAGGAACACTTCAGAAAACCGCGTTGGTAAACACAGTTCATTGCTGCATCCACAATGCAAAGCAAAAAACTTTGCATCAACCACATCCAGCAATGCCACTGACTTCTCTTGGCCTAAGCTCATCTGAGTTGGAGTGATGCAAAGTGGAAAAGCGTACTGTGGTCTGACAAGTCCAGATTTCTAATTGTTTTTGGAAATCATGGACGTTGTGTTCTCTGGGCTAAAGAGAAAAAGGACCATCCAAATTGTTATCAGCACAAAGTTCAAAAGCCAGCATCAGTAATAGTATGCGGTGTGTTAGTGCGCATGGCATGGGTAACTTGCACATCTGTGAAGGCTGCATTAATGCTGAATGGTATGTACAGGTTTTGGAGCAACATATTCTGCCATCCAGATGCCGTCTTTTTCAGTGACGTCCCTGCTTATTCCAGCAAGACATTGCCAAACCACATTCTGCATGTGTAACAACAGTGTGGCTTCATAAGAGTGTGGGTGCTAAACTGGCCTGCCTGCAGTCCAGACCTGTGTCTGAAGTCGTATAACAAACATGAATGGGAAACATTTTCATGTTCAAAACTTCAGCGATTATTGTCCTTAGTTCCCAAACGCTTACTGACTATTATTAAAAGACACAGTGCTGTAATACGTTGGTAAATATCCCCATGTCCCAACTTTTTTGGAACATGTTGCAGGCATTAAATTCAGAATAAGTGTATATTTATGAAAAACAATAAAGTTTATCAGTTTGAACATTAAATATCGTCTTTGTATTGTATTCAATCGAATATAGACCAAAACGGATTTGCATCATTGCATTCTGGTTTTATTTACATTTTATACAGTACAGCATCCCAACTTTTTTGGAATCGGGGTTGTATATCCATTTTGTTATGGCATGTAACTTTCCAAAACCTTGATAAAAGCATGACAGTCATTGTGTCAGAAGATCACATTTAACTAGTAAAGGTTTAGCCATCTTTAGACTGACTGTTTTTATCACAGTCAGTGCGTTTACATGCACATAGAGAGAATCGAATTTCTGCCGTTGCTCGACTGAAATCGAAGTTCAAAATGCCATGTATACACCTTAATTCGGCTGAAATTGAACCGAACTTGATTTTTCGGAATCGAGCTACACGACCTAGATTATGCGATTTCTGCCGAGCTACTTAGTGCATGTAAACCCTATCGAGCTACGTATTCGAGCTACTTACTTCAGCACTGCCCCTTCCGGAAGTGACGAGTGACGAGACCACAAGCGGGAAACACAACAGCCTCGGTCGGCATGACAACGAATCATGACAACGGCATGAATCTTTTCTTTTTGTGGCATTGTTTGCACTGTTAAAATTTAGCTCACTTACTGTATCACCAAATACATCTGTACAGCTGTTGCATAGCTGTGAATTGTGTACATAAACAAGTCATTGTATTTGTGTGTGTATATATATATATATATATATATATCCAACATCTGAAGAATGTCAATAAAAACAAAACAATTGAACTTTTTGTGTGTTTATTAAGACATAAGTTAAATTGTAAGCAAAAAAAAATATTTTTTTGTAAGCAAAAAATGGACTTTAGAAAAATATACAATTGTGCAAAATAAGTTGTCTTACAAAACAGTGGTCTGCGCAGGACAGTTTGTAGCCATACAGTCTGTTAGAGCAAGCCGAACAGCTTGAGCACGGAACTTGTGAACACGGAACTGCAACTTTGTTTATACCCTTGAATAGCTCTTCTTCATGACGACAACCGGAAGTGTACCAACACGATGGGGCGTGTAGCGCCACCTGTGGCTCGGGTGCACAATGTACCTCACACAATAGCTCGATTTCCTTGTGTGCATGTAGGATTGGATTTCTCTGGCACCCCTGCTGGGACCCTTTGCTCGATTACCAACAGTAGCTCAATTTGGATGTGCATGTAAACGCATTGACTGGTTGTTAAACCAGCTCCTCATTCACACTGAATAATCTCAAAGTGCAGGCAAACAACCAAGAAAATTTTTTAAATGTCAAACTCAGTTTTGTTCAAACCACTTTTTTTTTTTTAAATTTTGGGTTGTTTTTTGTTCAAACCACTTTTTTTTGTAATTTTGGGTTGTTTTCCAGAATCCATCTGACAGTTTTTTTTCAGACAACTATATATTTAATGCAAATAATAATAGACCAATTACTACAGTGTACTTATAATACAAGTGCATTCTACATGCTGTTGTAATTTTATAAGACCCTTGCCTTACACAAATAATATATACAGTACTGTGCAAAATTCTTAGGCACATGTAAAGAAATGCTGGCAACTGAAAATGGCTTTAAAATAATGAAACGAAATGTTGAAACATTTAGGGCGGCATGGTAGTGTAGTGGTTAGCACTGTCGCCTCACAGCAAGAAAGTTCCAGGTTCGAGCCCCGTGGACGGCGAGGGTCTTTCTGTGCGGAGTTTGCATGTTCTCCTCGTGTCTGCGTGGGTTTCCTCCGGGTGCTCCGGTTTCCCCCACAGTCCAAAGACATGCAGGTTAGGTTAACTGGTGACTCTAAATTGACCGTAGGTGTGAATGTGAGTGTGAATGGTTGTCTGTGTCTATGTGTCAGCCCTGTGATGACCTGGCGACTTGTCCAGGGTGTACCCCGCCTTTCGCCCGTAGTCAGCTGGGATAGGCTCCAGCTTGCCTGCGACCCTGTAGAACAGGATAAAGCGGCTAGAGATAATGGATGGTTTCAACATTTAAAAAATACTATAAACAGCAGTAAGTCATAATAAATGAAATAAAGTCAATATTTGGTATGAGACGACCCTTTGCTTCAAAAAATAGTAGTCTCAGGTACAATGAGTGCAGCTTTATAAGGAAATGAGCTGTAGTTTTTACTGAGCATCTTACAGAACCAGCCACAGTTCTTCTGGACACTTTGTCACACTCGCTTCTTAATTTTGTACCAAAACTCAAGAGCCTTCATTATGTTTTCTTTTTTAATCTGAAAAGCCTCTGGTCTCTTGTGTAATATGCTGCTCGGATACGAACTTTTTTTTCCTGTAACATTTAATTTTGTGCTGGAAAACGAACATTTGGTGCTCTAAGTTTTTGTACTGACTCGATAATGCAGAAATCATAAAATAGAAATCTATAACAAAGTTTGTATGAAAAAAATAGGGTGCCCAAGACTTTCACAGTACTGTCTCTCTCGCTATATATAGATAAAGCTAGATTAACATGAGATTATTTATTGTTAGTAATTACACATTAGCACTGGAGACTATTTCTTCAGAAAGTAACAGAATGGTTCACTGTGTATATATTACAACTTGTTCAAGGATAATGTTCCCAGTAATAAATATACAGTGGTGCTTGAAAGTTTGTGAACCCTTTAGAATTTTCCATATTTCTGCATAAATAGGACCTAAAACATCATCAGATTTTCACACAAGTCCTAAAAGTAGATAAAGAGAACGCAGTTAAACAAATGAGACAAAAATATTATACTTGGTCATTTATTTATTGGGGAAAATGATCCAATATTACATATCTGTGAGTGGCAAAAGTATGTGAAGCTTTGCTTTCAGTATCTGGTGTGACCCCCTTGTGCAGCAATAACTGCAACTAAACGTTTGCGGTAACTGTTGATCAGTCCTGCACACCGGCTTGGAGGAATTTTAGCCCATTCCTCCGTACAGAACAGCTTCAACTCTGGGATGTTGGTGGGTTTCCTCACATGAGCTGCTCGCTTCAGGTCCTTCCACAACATTTCCATTGGATTAAGGTCAGGACTTTGACTTGACCATTCCAAAACATTAACTTTATTCTTCTTTAACCATTCTTTGGTAGAACGACTTGTGTGCTTACGGTCGTTATCTTCCTGCATGACCCACCTTCTCTTGAGATTCAGTTCAAGGACAGATGTCCTGACATTTTCCTTTAGAATTCGCTGGTATAATTCAGAATTCATTGTTCCATCGGCAAGCCGTCCTGGCCCAGATGCAGCAAAACAGGCCCAAACCATGATACTACCACCACCTGAAGCGAGCAGTTCATGTGAAGAAACCCACCAACATCCCAGAGTTGAAGCTGTTCTGTACGGAGGAACGGGCTAAAATTCCTCCAAGCCGGTGTGCAGGACTGATCAACAGTTACCGCAAACGTTTAGTTGCAGTTATTGCTGCACAAGGGGGTCACACCAGATACTGAAAGCAAAGCTTCACATACTTTTGCCACTCACAGATGTGTAATAGTGGATCATTTTCCTCAATAAATAAATGACCAAGTATAATATTTTTGTCTCATTTGTTTAACTGGGTTCTCTTTATCTTCTTTTAGGACTTGTGTGAAAATTTGATGTTTTAGGTCCTATTTATGCAGAAATATAGAAAATTCTAAAGGGTTCACAAACTTTCAAGCACCACTGTATACTTATTAATCTAGTTTTTGTTTCCCAGAACTGACTTGAAATGGGGGGGACCTTGTGTCTTTTGCACTGCTTCTGTTACCCCAAACTTTTAGTAATGGAATATTATAAATATTTCACTTCCAGCTTTTATTTTAATGATGTTAGTTTTCATTCTCATAATATATCTGTTTCAGCTTGCTCTGTTCCCAGGTGTAGTTTCAAAGTGAATGCAGTGTAGTTGAGAAATGCAGTGAACTCACTTTTCTATCTCTTGAGCCTGGAATTAGTACTTTAATAACCAACAATAGACTCACAATACTGTAATCGCATTTTAAATAAATGTCAGCAAAGAAAAAATAAAAAGGATGAATCGGTAAAGAAACTTACCTATTTGGTTTCTGTTTACATAGGAACTAATGTTTCAGTGTGAGACCAGCTGTTGCATAGCAACAGAACACAGTTCCAAGGTACCTTCAACAACCTGAAACGTTCACACTTGTTCTTTCATGGACGATGGTCAAATGTTCACTGATTGCACATTTACACAGAAAAGCCCAGTGTTTGTTATCACTCGTGAC